>NW_025934805.1:0-12149 GCF_000764305.2 Hyalella azteca | reverse complement strand
GGCATGGCTGGGGCGGTGGGCCCATGGGTGGGGTGGTGGGCCCATGGGTTGGGTGGTGGACCCTTGGGCCCGCTGGGGCCGCCATCATAAAATGCTTTTTAATTTCCGGGGCGACGAGCAAATGAGGCGACGTGGGAATGGGAATGTGGGAATGGGAATGCGGGAATGGGAATGTGGGAATGGGAATGTGGGAATAAAAGCCTTATGATCGCATAGTTTTGGTAGTATACTGCCTCTGGAGGATAATAAAGATGACATAGTAATTTTAGACGGTGAACTCATAGTCATTACACTATGTATATATAACTTCCACTGTAAGTGACAATAACTATATAATATATATAATAACCACACAATATGTAACTTCTACTAACTGACTAACTCCTATCAAAATATTCTCCCCCAATGACGGACACGGCGTTCTCCAGAGAACCATTTATTCAGTTCCCAAGTCTAACTAACAATTGAGAAAAATACGTTAAGAAAGATAAATATTATATTCAATACATGTATACTGTTTATTCAGCCCTCACTAACTCCCCTAGAGTCTCCAACTTGACTCAAATTAAAATTTCTTATTCGAATTTAAATGCGAATTTGATATACTTTAGCTCAAAATTTAGAGAAAATAATGCTTCTTTATTCACTGTACACGTCATTATACAGCATTTAACTCATCAATTGTACAGTCCAAAATAACTAGTGATAGTTATTCTGACAATTATAGAATAAATATAATATTATTCTTTCACAATATTTATAGAGTATTCATACGCCGAGTTAAATACGAGTCACCCGCTTTAGGCCGATCTAATTTTCAATATACAATCTTAAGTTTGTTATCTATTTGATATATCTTGACTCCTAAGTTTGTTATCTATTTGATGTATCTTGACTCCTATAAGTTTGTTATCTATTTGATGTATCTTGACTCTTAAGTTTGTTATCTATTTGATATATATTGACTCTACTATATATAAATGTTTCCGCCATATATCCTAAACTGTCTAGGATACACGTCGGTTCTATCAACAAATGTTGATGTAACTTGTATATGTTTCGTATCCTAAAGGATCCTATACGAGATCCTGCCTCGTTAATGGATGAGGATCTTCCTAAAAACTTCCTCCAAGGAATTTTGACCGCTTAAAGAGTTCGGAACCAAGCTATATTTTTGTTTAATTAATTAAGCATTTAATTGTTTAATTAAATATTCATATAATTTTTCAATTAATTATTCATTTATTTGTTCAGTTAGGTAATCATTTAGGTTTTCAATAAATTAACCATTTAATTCTTCAATTAATAGTCATATAATTGTTCAAATTGTTCAAGTAATTAATCATTTAAATGTTCATTTAATTAATAATTTAATTGAACTAATTGATCAATTATAATTGTTCTTTTAATTAATCATTTATTTGTTCAAATTATTCATTATTTAATTGTACAATTAATTAATTATTTAATTTGTTCAATCAATTAATCATTTATTTTTTCAGTTATTTAATTATATATTTGTTCAATTAATTAATCATTTATTCATGGATGAAAATCACACATGAAAATTAAATGACCGGAAAACGTGGCTAAAAATATAGAAAAAAATATAAATAAACAAAAATATATATAAATATATAGAAAAAAATATAGAAAAGACCTTAACAAGGGCACGACACAAAACTTGAGGGTAAACTTGCCCTCAAGTTCGCCATGAGAGCAAACTTGTTGCCGGCAAATTAAGTAGTATCCCCTTCAGCAGGCAGCCCTCGGAGGCTCAGCCAATCACAGCCCAGCAACAACCAGCCAATCAGAGAACGTAAAAATCCAGGGACTATTATAAAGGATATGAATTGTTTAAATATTAATTATATATTAAAAATAATAAATAAATATATCCCCCTTATTATTAAGAGGGTAATGATTCTCGTGATAATCCAGTTTTTTACAGTAATATTGTGGGATGACGTCATCATTAACGTTACATATACAGCGCCTTTGTGAAAAATCATTCAGTGTATAGCAAGAAAGCGTTAAAATATTGCTATAAATACCGTATAATAATACAGGATATATAAATAATTATTACGATATTCGAGTGTATAGCGGAATCTGGCATTGAGTTTATCTAATTTTTATTTATTACACTGATGACACAAACAGTTGCGAGTTCGAGACCGCAACAAGCTGTGAATGTTCTGTGATGTTAAGAATCGGCGACAGGCCTACGGCCTAATAAACGCTGAAACCGCTATTATTATTATTATTATTATTATTATTACTATTATTATCATTATTATTATTATTATTATTATAACACATGAAAAAATATTCACAATTTCTCCTGCAAAATAAAGATGACGTGAACGCGCGTGCCGCAGCTGACGGCAGCAGGCACCCGCCAGACTATAAAAGGACCGCGCGTAATTTTTTCCCCGCACTCGCCGCCCGGCCGCGGCGGCGACATCAAAGCGGGGGCTGCGTTGCGTGCAGATTAAATTTCATTCCATGAGATTTTGTTCGTTGGATTTAGCACCGCGGAATTCAGTGGGATACAGAATTACTCAGCGGACAGAGGCTTGCAAAGGGGATTTATTGTGAATATTTCAGCGGTGGGGATTTATGCCTCAGTTAATCCAGAGGTCGCCAGCACCAGCCACAGCGCATATTCTGATGATTTTATATTGAACTCAATTCTGAATTTATTATATATTGTAAATTATTTTTTAATTATATTATTTCAATTTAATTATATTTCGGATTTGTCTAAAATAAAATTTGAGATTGTTTGCGTAAGGACTTTCTGGCTCGAAATTTTTGTGTTGTATCCTATTTACGTGCATTATGTACTTATGCCCAACCAAATTTCACTATTCAATGCTTCTCTTAACTTGAAAATGAATGTTGCTACATTCGAAACGTCGTTAATATATTATTATTTGCTAAATCTGCCTTTTGATCTACCAACGTCATCTAAGAATTGTTCAACTCCTTAAAAATTCAAATGCACTCTCTGGTCATAAATTGCACGCATATAATCAAGAAATTTCTGCCATCTTATAATAATATATAGATATATATATAGATATAGATATATATATATAGACCATAGATATCCATATTATAGACCACGCATATATAGACCACGCATATATAAACCACGCATATATGCACCACGCATATATGCACCACGCATATATAGACCACGCATATATAGACCACGCATATATAGACCACAAATATATTATAGACCACGCATATATAGACCACGCATATATAGACCAAGCATAAACCTCCTCATAGACCCCGGACATCTCCATAATCCGCAGACCAATGAGCCATAAACCTGCATCGCTAAGCCATAAAACGTGCACAAATCTCGGAGCTGTGATTCCCAAGGGCGTTCGATTCCAGTCAATTCCAGATCGGGAATTCATTTTTCACTGCAGGATTCCCTTGACGAGGCAATTTGATTCCTGGAACACGTTATCCTTGGAGTCCTACTTTTCCAACACGACGTATTTTTTAATTTTTTCTTTTCAACAGGACGTTTTTTTTCTCTCTCAAGGCGGTAGAATTGAGGAAGCTTTTGACACTCTAGGATTTCGATGACAGTTTTTTATTTTATTTTAGTGCCCCTTTGATCCTCGCTCGTTTTTTACTGCCGTTTTTTCCATAGAAAACGACATGAGAGAAATTTGTCGTTTTTGGAAACCTATTGCGGGGACGGGACAGATCAGGGGCCATACTTTCAAAACTTGCTAAGTGAACGTAAGTACTTACGCTCTATTTTCTTGTCTATGTATAAGTGAACGTAAGTACTTACGCTCTATTTTCTTGTCTATGATTAAGTGAACGTAAGTACTTACGCTCTATTTTCTTGTGTATGATTAAACGTAAGTACTTACGCTCTATTTTCTTGTCTATGATTAAGTGAACGTAAGTACTTACGCTCTATTTTCTTGTCTATGATTGGTGGATTTTGCTTGAAAGGACGTCAATGATTGGCTGATGAACTTACGATCTCTTAACTTTTTGTGAAAGTATAGGCCCTGATATTTTATAGTCATTTATTTGTTGCTACTTCTTGCAGAGAACTTATTATAATATATTCTTATGTATAATGTCCTATATAATGTAGATAATATATAACTTAATATATTTATTCTTATGAATAACGTCTTGTCGAGATCTAATTACAATATATTCTTATTTATAATGCCTTATATAACGAGTATAATACATAACGTAATATATATCTATTACTATATATATAACGTCTTGCTGAATTCTAATTATAAACAATTCTGTTATAAAAAAATGGTATGTGTGAGATTTTGAAATCTTCTCCATTTCATCGAAAAAACGGTCTTGAATTTTACTACATAAATTCACCACACAGAGGCACCACACAGAGGCACCACACAGAGGCACCACACGCAGAGGCTCCACACACAGAGGCACTATATTTCATCTGTATATTTATGGAAATTGTATGTGTTCAGTAAATACATATAGTGCTAGAAATTAACAAATTTAAATTAGCTTCGGGAGCATTAACATCTAACATAATTTGTCGCCACTGTACTAGAGTCGTCGCTCCGTCTGACAGATATTGAAGGGTTTTTCATAATATATTGTAATCTTATAATTTTTCATAGTTTATAATTTAATACTTTTTGAACAGTGTTTATATATAAATATAAGAGATATAAGTGATGAAATATCAACAAATATTTCGTGAGAAGTCTCATAGCGGCACTAGAAATAAATAAATGTCGGTCATTCCTCTAATTTTAATCATTTTTATTTATCATATTATTATTTTATTATCTTATTTTATTATATTATCATTTATAACAGTTTTTTATTTCATTATCGCTTTTATTTTATGGTTAATAATCCAAATTTACATAGACGCTTATTTACAACAACCGCCATCTGTTTGGGTACCCCCTCGAAACTATGTCCGTTTTCTAGACATTACATATAAGATAGAAAACGGAATTATGACTTAATTTGCAGGTAATATTCAAACTTTGGGACTCTGAAGAAGTTAAAATGGCGGACTTAAATTAGAATGTGACTTGTATTGTGTGGCTGTGTTAATACGAACACTCCATTCATATTACACACGTTCAGTGTGGTTATGTTTATACGAACGTGTTAATACCTTTCTATTAAAACACATGAAAGCCATTGAATAAATTAGCGACAGACTGTATACATCCTACGACTGACTGTACACATCCTACGGCAGACTGTATACATCCTACGGCAGACTGTATACATCCTACGGTAGACTGTACACATCCTACGGCAGACTGTACACATCCTACGGCAGACTGTATACATCCTACGGCAGACTGTATACATCCTACGGCAGACTGTACACATCCTACGGCAGACTTTACACATCCTACGGCAGACTGTACACATCCTACGGCAGACTGTACACATCCTACGGTAGACTGTACACATCCTACGGCAGACTGTACACATCCTACGGTAGACTGTATACATCCTACGGCAGACTGTATACATCCTACGGCAGACTGTATACATCCTACAGCAGACTCTGTATACATCCTGTGACATACTACGGCAGACTGTACACATCCTACGGCAGACTGTACACATCCTACGGCAGACTGTACACATCCTACGGCAGACTGTACACATCCTACGGTAGACTGTATACATCCTACGGCAGACATTATACATCCTACGGCAGACTGTACACATCCTACGGCAGACTGTACACATCCTACGGAAATATATTAATATATTTTATTAATATATTAATTTTATTATTTAATGTTCACATATCCAAAAAGTAGAGGCGGTGTTGCCGTCGCGCGTTTAATTTTGGCGTCGACAGCCGCAGTCCCGTGGGAATTCCCGCCGCCATCTGCGCGCAGGTCACGATTCCCGCCGCGATTCCCACGGGAATTGCGACGGCGGCTCGAAAATGCGACGGGAATTTGGGAGACGGGAATATATTATGAGTGGTGATGGTGTGGTGAGGGTGTGGTGAGGGTGTGGTGATGGTGTGGTGAGGGTGTGGTGAGGGTGTGGTGATGGTGTGGTGATGGTGTGGTGAGGGTGTGGTGAGGGTGTGGTGATGGTGTGGTGAGGGTGTGGTGAAGGTGTGGTGAGGGTGTGGTGAAGGTGTGGTGAGGGTGTGGTGAAGGTGTGGTGATGGTGTGGTGAGGGAGTGGTGATGGTGTGGTGAGGGTGAGGATGGAAGACTGAGCTGCCGAAGAACGAGTAGTGGAGGTAATCAGAGAGAACCCGAAGTATTTTTCTTAAACGCCCAGTCCAAGGCTAAAATAAAGACGCCAGTGGGTCCGCTGAAGGATAACGATGTCCTTGTCGGAGATGACATGGGTATGTGTGAGTTACTGGGATCGCGGTTTGAATCAGTGTTCAGTAACCCCCACTACTCAAGTGAGGAGAATGAAATCGAAGTTCTCCAGGAGGTGCCAGGTGAAAGGGGTTTGGAAAACATTTAGTTCGGGCCAGGAGATATAGAAATAAATATCGAAGAATTGGCGAAGTTTTCAGCTCCAGGACCGGATGGAATTCCGGTGGTGTGTTTGAAGAAGTGTGTTGGAACTCTGAAGGCCCATATCACAATGCCCTGGAAAGCTTCGGTGATGGAAGGATTTGTTTCTGAGGGCCTAATAGCGGGACAGATAACGCCAGTCCAGATAGGGGGCTCGATTGACAGACCTCAAAATGACAGACAGGTGACCTTGACCTCGCAGGTGATCAACGTTTTTGAGAAGATAGTGGCCAGGAGGCTTGTGGTAGTGGCCAGGAGGCGCATCAGCGTCCCGAACTAGGAAGTCCCGAACTAATCATAAGGTAAGGTAAGGTAAGGTAAGGTAAGGTAAGGTAAGGTAAGGTAAGGTAAGGTAAGGTAAGGTAAGGATGTCCAGTACATGGAATAGGCTTACATGTATAACAACGGACAACATGGTTTCCGATGAAATCGTTCCTGTTTGTCACAGTTACTGGAACACAATCACCGCCTTATGGCCCTACTGGAGGAGGGAGCTGTCGTGGATGTAGTATTCTTGGACTTTGCTAAAGCACTTGACAAAGTTGACCATGGGGTGCTATTCAGAAAGCTGAGACTGTTGGGAGTAGGAGGAAACCTGTTAGGGTGGATCCACAACTTCCTTGCAAAAAGAGTACAAGCTGTCGCAATTGGAAACTCAAAATCGAGAGAAGCGAGAGTGAAATGAGGAGTGCCACAGGGCTCGGTGCTTGGAACGATCCTCTTCCTCATCCACATCGCCGGTATCGACTCAGAACTTACCCACGCATCTACATCGTCATTTGCGGACGATACAAGAGTGCTGATGAAGATCACAGAATACATAGCATGCAAGAGGTTAAGGACGACTTGTCGACAATCTAAGATTGGGCACTAGAAAATAACATGCGGTTCAACGGCACCAAGTGCGCGGTAATGAGATACAGAGTTGGCACAGAGATCGGGACTTAATATCAGATGGCACAGAAATTGATGAGAAGCAACTAGTTCGAGATCTCGGAGTGCTGATGTGTACTGAAGCCACGTTGGATGACCACATCGAGGAAATAGTTGCGCAGGGAGACAAAGGGCGGGCTGAATCTGGCGGACATTTCGAACAAGAGAACTGCAGCGCCAATGATTACACTCTTCAGAGCCCTAGTGCTCCCCAATCTTGAATACTGCTGTCAGCTATGGGCGCCGCTGAATGCGGGTGCGGTGCGGAAAACAGAGGCAGTGCAGCGGACCTTCACGTACAGGATCAGCGGCAAGAGAGAGCTGGATCTGAACTACTGTGAAAATCTGAAACACCTGGGACTATTCAGTGGAGAAGAGAAGAGAGAGGTATATCATACTGACACTTGGAAGATGATTACCGGACTGGCTCCCAACTTTGAATGTGAGACCTCCATAATAGTGACATATTACAACGAAAGGAGGGGCTGTACAGGATTCCCCCCTTCATTAACCGTGCCGCGGCCAGAGTAGACTCTTCGTGAGGGATCACTGTCGTGGTTGGACCGATTGGACCGAGGCTGTTTAATTAACGCCTTACCAAAGGTGCTGAGAGGAGGGGAGTTTACCCTTGCGACTTTCATGAGACAACTGAATAAGTGGTTGAGAAAGATCCCGGAATGTCCAGTAATGGGAAACTACCATCAGCAAGTGACAAGCAACAGCATCTTGCATCAGCTGGCCCAAATGAGGGCAAATAGACGGAACACGTCCAACGTTACATCCGACGACGACTCGGAGACGGAGGACGACGAAGGCGGCGCATCAGCGTGACCGTGGACTACGACGTCCTAAACTCATCATAAGGTCATAAGGTCGAAAGGTGGTGCGGTGATGGTGTGGCGAAGGTGTGGTGATTGTGTGTGGTGATTGTGTGTGGTGATGGTGTGTGGTGATGGTGTGTGATGATGGTGTGTGGTGATGGTGTGTGGTGATGGTGTGTGGTGATGGTGTGGTGATTCAATTACCGTAGAGGCGGAGGCTGTCATCCCTGACAGATTGCTTTTCTTGTTCCTGTTGTCGCGTCACGGAACTTGACAGCAATTTGCTGGCGTTCATCACGCAGGCGTTCATCACGCAGCGTTCACGCAGGCGTTCATCACGCAGGCGTTCACGCAGGCGTTCATCACGCAGGCGTTCATGCAGGCGTTCATCACGCAGCGTTCATGCAGGCGTTCATCACGCAGCGTTCACGCAGGCGTTCATCACGCAGCGTTCACGCAGGCGTTCATAACGCAGCGTTCACGCAGGCGTTCATCACGCAGCGTTCATGCAGGCGTTCATCACGCAGCGTTCATCACGCAGGCGTTCACGCAGGCGTTCATCACGCAGGCGTTTACGCAGGCGTTCATCACGCAGCGTTCACGCAGGCGTTCATCACGCAGGCGTTCACGCAGACATTCATAACGCAGCGTTCATGCAGGCGTTCATAACGCAGCGTTCACGCAGGCGTTCATCACGCAGCGTTCACGCAGACATTCATAACGCAGCGTTCATGCAGGCGTTCATCACGCAGCGTTCACGCAGGCGTTCATCACGCAGCGTTCACGCAGACATTCATAACGCAGCGTTCATGCAGGCGTTCATCACGCAGCGTTCACGCAGACATTCATAACGCTGCCCCGCCATTCCCACCGCCATTCCCCCCGCCATTCCCACCGCCATTCCCACCGCCATTCCCCCCGCCATTCCCACCGCCATTCCCATTCCAGGAACAATAGCTTACTGCAGTTGCTGCTTAGGCCTACGCCGCGATAGGCTCAGTGACGCAACATTACGCAAATACGCAAGAGGCGCAATGCGCATTACATTTCTTACGTAATTACATTCTTATGAATGTAATTACGTATTTTATTACGTATTACATTTCGTATTACATTTCTATTGATGGTGAGTGAAGGGGAGTGATGGTGAGTAAAGGTGATTCAGAATTACAGTCGTGTTGCATTCCCGGAATGAGTTGGAATGATAACACACGTGTAGCGATGGGAATGCTAAAATAAATAATAACAGTACAAAATAGGTGGAATAAATAAAAAAATTTGTAACGCTGGTATGACCCACAAAATATCCCGACAAGTGAGTCAAGAAATTCACGCCACGGCGACGTAGCGCCTCGCAAACTCAGTAAGAATTGAATGAAGCTTTATGTGTTATGAATAGAATACGTTTGTTCGTTAATTATTATATATTACTATTATAATTATATTTGATATTCATAATTATAATTATACTATATAAATTATTATATAATTGTTATGCGAATATTTTCATAATTATGTTTATATTATGTAAATTATTATATAATTATGATGCAAATTTATAGTTATAACTATAATAAGTAAATTATTACATAATCCCTACTGTAATATAAATAATAGGTAAACAAATGCCATGCACCTCAATAAATGCCCGGGACAATTGACCTAGAATTGACCTACAATTGACCCTCGGGAAAACGAGGTACGTTATAAAAACACTCAATAAAATAATCGGGACTTTGTCCAAATATTTATGCTCTTTTTGTCCTTCGCTGTGTGTCATCCTGACCCAGTTTGGCACAAGAAAAGGGAGGGGGGAGGGGGTTCAGTGCTACGTGCAGGAAGAGTGTCACATTTTGGACAATATAGACCCATATATTTTTTAGTGTAAGCTAAAAACGCGGTGCCTCTGAGAAATTAATTAATTCTTTTAATTAAAAAATTAATTAAGCATTAATTGATTAATTCATGTCGTCATCATTAAGATAAGACAAAGATAATAAAAATGTTGAAAAGAAATGTAGATAATGAGATCGAGTTACGTAATTAGGAATAAGATTAAATGTTCATATCAAATAACAGAGATAGATAAAATTATCAGGATGTAATAAGTAATAACTTGTACTAATAAGTACAAATGTACTTATTAAGATATAATAATAACTAATATTACAGACTATTTCATATTCTCGCTTATTGTGACATTTATATGAAACTGAAACAGCTTCTTGATGCTTCACCTAACGCAACGTCCTAGCGTTTCACAATGTTAAATTCTCTTAGAAACCAGCAGTTTCAAGTTACATAATCGCGTTCAAGTTATTGAAAACATTTTAGTTTCAATAATTCAGTAAACAGTTTTGTTTAGAGCAACAAAATTTTTGTTTCTTAAGAGTCCGCTTCCACCTAACGCAACGTCTGACCGTTTCAAACAGTTTGCTTCTTCTAGAAACCAGCAGTTTCAAGTTACATAATCTCGTTCGAGTCATCAGAAAACGTTTTAGTTTCAATAAACAGTTTCGTTTAGAGCAACGAATCTTGTTTCTTAAGAGTCCGCTTCGTGAAGCAGGCTGACGCTTAGCACAAGATGTGTCCCTTGGCTCCTTTTGTTTACAGTCATAATCTAATCTTTCATCTCTTATAATAAGATCATCCCCCATGGCTTCAATAGTTAATAATCACGCGAGTTTCATTCACTAAGTTTCACTTAACGGTTCATTTATGAATGTATAGAGCATTTCACACAGGAAAGCATGCGTAATGGCCGGAACGGAGCGACACACAACCTCTCGCGACGCCGGCGTACGGCCGACTGACTGACGTGCGTCTGGCAGCGCTGCTTATATGAAGAGGAATTTGTGTGAAAATCTACGGAGCTTCCCGCCTTATTCCGGCACAAATTTACTTATATTAAAAAGTATGTATAATTCGCATATAGGATTAAAAATTTTTCCTCAAGATTATATAATAAAAGAATTGAATTATGTAACAACGGTCACAAAATGAGACGTCTTTGTAATTAATTAACGGAAAAAACTAAAATATGCACCCAAAAACATAAATGGGTGATATTTTCCGACTAGTGATACACTGTTTTCACGTAGCACTGATACGCTCTTATGCCAGCTAAACATGGGTCACCCACACAAAAGGCATCTATTTTTAGACAAAGTCGTACACATTTCTTTGAGTGTGCAGGCTTTTGTCAGCGTTATACGAAATTCCTTCGCCGCGCCGTACGCAGGATTTTCGGATTATTTTCATTTTTTTCATCATTGCTACGAGGAAAAAATTGCGGGGCGCTGATTGGAAGACGACCAGCCAATCAGCGGCGCAGGTTTATGGCCCGTCAAATGACTGAAGGATTTCTAGCTCACCGCATTAATAAAAAATAAATGATATTAAATTCAATCTTTATTTGTCGGAGAAATAATCAAACGTATTCTGATCTCGAGAAAATCAATGGAAATAAATAATTAAAAATATATCGGTGATTAAAAAAAATGAAAATAATTATGAAGAATTATATTTTGAAAATGGGGACAATGCAAATTCGTAAATTTTTGAATTGATTGACATTTTTGACTTAATTGATATATTCGAATTAATTACTTTCAACATGAAGTTCTCGTTCACGTCGTAAATTAAAATTTGTTAAACAATAATAATGGTAAAAATGATAATAAGTTTTAACAGAAACAAAGATACGCGAGGGTAAGAATACGTGCATCATATTTACGTGTATCATATTTACGTGCATCATATTTACGTGTATCATATTTACGTGCATCATATTTACGTGCATCATATTTACGTGCATCATATTTACG
>NW_025934804.1:0-507 GCF_000764305.2 Hyalella azteca | reverse complement strand
TTGAGGAGAAAATGATAAGTTCAAAATGTTTATAAAAATTCATGTCTGTATTTCAAGTCAACAAAAAATCTTTGCTCTTATTTTAATTTATGAAGAAAATTGCAAAATGAACATATTTTTTATATAAAAAATTTTTAAACAATGTTTTTCAAACAAAATAAAAACATAATAACTGAAATTTTTTTATTTGCACAATTAAATTTCGTTAGAAATTTTTCGATTTAAGAAATGTCGCGGCAATCTGACTGATATTCCAACCTCATGCCATAGGAACTGAACAGAAAAAAATGAAAACTGAACACAACAAAAATTGACAACTGTACATAAAATTGACAACTGAACACAAAATTCACAACTGAACACGAAAATTGAAAACTGAACGCAAAAATTGACAACTTAACACAACGAAAATTGATAACTGAACACAAAAATTGACAATTAAACACAAAATCTGCACTTTGTTTGAAAAAGCGATTTTTTTTAGCGAAATAGCACTTTCAACGCTTG
>NW_025934803.1:0-663 GCF_000764305.2 Hyalella azteca | reverse complement strand
CACCACTATACTCATTCACATCAATCTATAGGAAAGACTCTTATCCGAAATAACATTTTCATTGCACAGCTATTAATTTATATAGTCATCCCTTGATATACCGCGCTTCACCTACGGCGGCTTTATATGGCGGGTTTGCAAGGAATATTAATGAGGAGAATTATTCGTGCATCTTCGCTGGTTAGGGGGGTTCTTAGATGGTCGTTCGGCAGATAAAAAAAATTTATCTAAAATTGCAACTTACGACAAACGCGAAGTATAAAGTGTGTCGATATTAGGACGAAGTTTCACTCATTTGTCTGAGTGTTGATGATAGCTGCTGTGGGAACATTTTGACCTATTTTACCCCCTCAACTTATTATAACTTTTAATTTGATTAATAAGTACTACCAGTACTTGAATAAAAAGTACTATCAGTAGATAAATTCCACATCGCGGATTTCACCTATCGCGGCCGGATATGGAACGTAACACTTGCAATCAGTGAGGGATTACTCTATTGCAATGTTTGGCTGTTAGATAGTAATAATAATATTCGAAGAAGAGCAAAGTAAATGTTGCAAATTACTACCTGTCTGATAGAGAATGCTCTGCCAAAATAGTCACGTTCTAGAGACTATTGCCATAATGTTATTATAAGTGTGCTATTTCAGTTTCTTGCAT
>NW_025934802.1:23052-31371 GCF_000764305.2 Hyalella azteca | reverse complement strand
CCTCACGTAAGTTCCAGTCTCGTATCGTGGATACAACGCGCATGCCTCACGTAAGTTCCAGTCTCGTATCGTGGATACAACACGCATGCCTCACGTAAGTTCCAGTCTCGTATCGTGGATACAACACGCATGCCTCACGTAAGTTCCAGTCTCGTATCGTGGATACAACGCGCATGCCTCACGTAAGTTCTAGTCTCGTATCGTGGATACAACACGCATGCCTCACGTAAGTTCCAGTCTCGTATCGTGGATACAACGCGCATGCCTCACGTAAGTTCTATTCCCGTATCGTGGATATAACGTGCATGCCTCAGCTGCTTGGGGATTCATCCTCGTGGCTTCGCGTCAGAAGAGGATTTGCTAGACCAGTTTAATCGGCACCGATGTCCACTCGTTAATTAATCCAATTATAACTTGATACACGAGCGAGATTATCGAGGTCGGGGGCTTCGGTGGCTGCGTCGGCATGCGCCGTTATCTGCTGCCCTGATAGCCGTTATCTGCGACGCCCTCAGCTGCGCGACTTGATCACAAACTTGCAAGATTCAGAGAAGTGTCTTAATAGTGAGGTGTTGTTGGCGCAGTGAAGTGTTCGCTCGTGTATCTTGGTGTGTGAACCTGGTGACTATATACAGCTGTATTAAGTGTACCTAACCTGTGTATCTTGGTGTGTGAACCTGGTGACTATATATAGCCGGATTGAGTGTACCTAACATATGTTATCTTGGTGTGTGAACTTGGAGACTATATATATAGTGTACCTAACCAAACATTTTATTAAGTGTACATAACCTGTGTATCTTTGTGTGTGAACCTGGTGACTATATATAGCCGCATTAAGTGTACGGCGACTGGGAACACTTTCGAGCTGCGCCGTCGTACACGTAAGTACCTCAAGTACTTCAATGCCGTAAACGCAGTTGCACTTTACAGGTAAATATTTTATAAATGGAATTTTCAAATAAATATTATTGTATTCATTAGCTGTTTTATCATAATTTCATCATTGTTTTCACATGCCAATTATTCTCCTGACATTGATGAATACGACGCCTGTCACTCAGGAGTATTAAGGAGCAGGATCAGGCTCCCTTTAGGGATGCCATGAACGTGCAGAGCTTCTACCCAAGATATACAGGATACTTGTCGTGTCGGGATATTGTATATCGGGGCTGTAGGGGCGCGTATCCAGGATACTTATCGTGTCGGGATATTGTATATAGGGGCTGTTGGGGCGCGTATCCAGGATTGGGGCGCGTATCCAGGATACTTATCGTGTCGGGATATTGTATATAAGAGCTGTTTGGGAGCGTATCCTGGATACTTATCGTGTCTGGATATTGTATATAGGGGCTGTTGGGGCGCGTATCCAGGATACTTATCGTGTCGGGATATTGTATATAGGGGCTGTTGGGGCGCGTATCCAGGATACTTATCGTGTCGGGATGTTGTATATAGGGGCTGTTGGGGCGCGTTTCCAGGATACTTATCGAGTCGGGAAATTTTATGTAGGGGCTGTTGGGACCCGTATCCAGTATACTTATCGTGTCGGGATGTTGTATATAAGGGCTGTTGGGGCGCGTATCCAGTATACTTATCGTGTCGGGATGTTGTATATAGGGGCTGTTGGGACCCGTATCCAGGATACTTATCGTGTCGGGATGTTGTATATAGGGGCTGTTGGGGCGCGTATCCGGGATACTCATCGTGTCGTGGGTACATACATAACGTGTCGGGATAATATCGGGACCAGAAAATGTATCGAATTATCGAGAATAGCAAGGTATAGCAAAACTTTAGAAAAAAGATTGGACCAGGAATTTAGTTTTTAAATTGATTAGAATGACATTTGTTCATGAATTTAAATCAGAAGACAATTTTTCAAGTATTGAAACAAAAATCTACTGTGTAGATTCTAACAAGTTCCAGAATCTATGAAAAAATATGGGTTTGACCTGATATTTTTTTTCGTTAGCGTACATTCGCTTGTTTATTATAACCGCGATTAGGAAAAACAGGTTTTGGATGACAGAATTTTAGAATTGGAGGGATTATCGATCCCGTGCCACGCTGGACGGAGCTGCTAGTTTAGAATAAATGAGTGTGTCACTACACACCTAGTACAATGAGTGTGTCACTACACACCTAGTACAATGAGTGTCGGGCGCTGGTGATGAGGGAGGTGATGGCGCAGCGCTGGTGATGAGGGAGGTAATGGCGGGGCGATGGTGATGAGGGAGGTGATGGCGGGGCGTTGGTGATGAGGAAGGTGATGGAGGGGCGCTAGTGATGAGGGAGGTGATGGCGGGGCGCTGGTGATGAGGGAGGTGATGGCGGGGCGCTGGTGATGAGGGAGGTGATGACGGGGCGCTGGTGATGAGGGAGGTGATGGCGGGGCGCTGGTGATGAGGGAGGTGATGGCGGGGCGCTGGTGATGAGGGTGATTGGGGCGATGACGAGGAGCTACACTGAAAGAATGATGATGGAACCAATGGATCGTGCTTAGTTTAATATTTCAGGACATGTTGTTATTTTATGCTATTGATATTTTAATCATACGAGCAGACTCTATGATGAAGTAAAGAAGCAGTCAGAAGAGCCCAAACCGGGCTCTTAGCAAAAATAACATTATATTCCTCACAGTTACACTAATGACTATCGCCTATAGAGCTCTTTTTGGATATCGTTTTCACTTCCTTTGGAAGGTATTTTTTCTTTTCCCCACCCCACACTTTTCATCATGCAGTGCCGTGCAAATTAGTTCAGGCAGTGCTGAAATAAGAAAGATTTGGCTAAATTTAACTTTTATGTGCAAAAAACAAGTAAATGGTACAAAAATTATATAATTAGTAAGAGAAATTACCTTCTCTTGCTTTTATAAGTATCTGAACGCGATCTGGCATGGATTTGGCAGCAGTTGAACACATTTTAGCCACTTCTTCATTAATATACCAGGCCGCTTATCAGGCCAGGAAAAATAACGAGTTGATAAAAATAAAATACTTGATTAGTTTACTGTAGAAAATTTGTACTATAACTCTTAATGGACGTTTTTCAACCGTCGAAAACACTCGTTCTACGGTAGGTCATTGACCAGTTCCAAATTCTCTCCGTGATTGCGGCCGTTTGCCGCAAGCACCTCGCAAACGCGTCGATTTGGGCCTTTTGTCCACTAGAACCTGCGTCCAAGCAGTCTACGGACGGCATGGCCTCCTCTTCCCTGGACAGTGGGCGGCCTGTCAGTGAGGACAATTAAACGGCCGCACAAGTGCCGTGATACGTCCTCGGCTTATATTGATTATGCCGGTGGGAATGATTCAAGCGTTCATGCAATGATTCAAGATTCATGCGCCGGCTGTGGCTGCAAGCGGATGTGCGCTGCTCCGTCAATTCTTTATTCCTTTGTTTGCAACTTAGGCCAGTGTCATATCTGATCTTCGTGAATCTTTGAACAACCGATTGGCAAGACGACTTTCTTGCGTGAATCGTTTTACAGTGAATATTGTGTCTAAGTGATCACTACGCACGTGAAAGGAATTGATTGAAAAATGCCTGCACTGTCATAAGATCGCAGTTACAACTTCTGGGCAGAATTTAAGAAAACTCTGTTTCGCTTAGACTTCTGCCTTAAATTTGAAATAAGAACAAAGAACTCGTATAATGTAAGTAACGGTTAGCGGCAAATACAACTCTTATATTGATATTTGTTAAAATATAAATTAGTACGCATCCCCTATTATTCATAGAACAGTTTAATTATAAATATAATGTCTGTTCAGCTTCCCGACGTATTGACATTTTTGCCATTTTTTCTGAACCACTTGAGGCAAGTGCAGATTTAGGGCGTTGTCTCCTCATCCGCCTAACTCTGTAGTCAGCATGCAGCATTCCTCAGCAATCTATTTTGCTGGTTGTGGGCTAGGGAATTTTCGCTTTAATAGCGCCCAGAGTATTTTATACAGATCTTCCTATATTAATTTTCATGTGTTTAGTGGTGTATCGGGGCTGCTGCTGTCGCGTGCATCTAACAATATCTCAGCGTACGGTCTTGCAGCTGAAGCAGTAATTAGCATATGAGTTTGAGCGGATCTGAGCTCTGCGTTTATGTTCCAGAACAGCAGGAGCTAGAAATTCTGATATGTTCAGAATCTTTCCCGTGCGCCTCGGTGGACATTATTGGACCACTAAGGACAGGAAATTGACAAAAAACTCGAAATTGGGTTTTCTAATTGGGATAAATGAATTTGACCATAAAGACGAAAAATTATTTTTTTTATATTTTCGAATAAGCACCCACAAGGATTTCCGAGTTGGGGCTTGCAGAATTCTAATATTTTAGAGATTATGGACACGCCGGCTAGCCCGATAGTTTGAAATAAATGAAAAGTTTTAGCACACAATCTGTCGTACTAACTCATGCTTTTTTGGGTGATTTCGAAGTCCTGCCACAATCCGTGTTACCTGCAGCGCCTGAGCTGCGCGGCGAGATAAGCAGGAGACCGCTTATCAGGCCGGGGAAGATAACGAGTGTCGGCGCCTGCAACTACGCGCCTTCTGGTGCAGCTTTAGCTTTTAAATTACACATTTGTGACTCCAACTAAGTATTCTTCTAGCTTTTTCATATTAACCTTTAAATCGTCTATCGGTTCATTAGGAAATTGGTGTGAGCAGCCGTTTTTACGGCTCAATGAAACAATAAAATAATTACAAAAATATCAGTAAAGCCACCGATTCTACCTAAGTTCGATGGACGTTACCTAAATTCATTAAGTGACTATCACTTAAGGGCTGCCCCCTCAAACTTGTAACAGAGCGTAAGTATCTAATTCGTCCCTAACACTAGCTCCTGCGATTTTTAATTATTGTCATTATTTAAGCCACATGATATATTAAACCTGGTGGCAAGTTCAGCATTCATTTTTCGTCAAGGGAGCGTGTGGGTTGGAACAGCGTTAATTCATTTACCGATATTGATGACATTTTATATTCACATGTAAAACATATTTTCAAGCACATTTTCTTCGTATGAATTTATTGAGAAAACGAAAACAAATATAAAATGCAAAGAAAATGTAAAAGATAACCTTTTAAAAATTTTAGAACTCATTTAGTTTTGAAAAATAACATTATATTCCTAAGGCAAATGACCGTTGCCTATAGAGCTCCTTCGTCAAATAAACGGCCGCACAAGTGCCGTGAAATGTCCTCGGCTTACATTGATTATGCCGGTGGTAATGAGTCAAGCGTTGAGGAGGCAGGGAGAGGAGGAGGGTGGAGGGACAGAGAGGAGGAGAGATACTGAAAGCTCATTCAAATAACATGAATTTTTACATGTGGACTTGGCTAATACCAGAGTGGACTTAATCGCATTATTTACGTCATCAATCACTAGTTCCATTCAGTTTTTTGTGTATTCCGATTATTGTCATGAATTAATTGGTGAAACGCTAAATCGATGCATAATCATATGGTAACTGCCATAATAAATTTTTAAGCACACGAGAAATGCTGCAATTACGTGAGAAAGCTCAGGCCAAATTAACGCAAAACGGGAACGAACAAAACTATGAAGGTATTGCTGAGCACCGCTGTTCTTCGGTCTTTAATCGTCAGGCGGCTGACAGATGGCACTGAGGATTTATGATGAGGCGAATCAGACCTGATTTCGGTTAATCTTGGATTAATTATTAGAAGAGGTAAGGCAAAGAACTAACGTCTGAACTTACAGTTCGTCTCATGCGCAATTATCAAGGGGTAATTTTGTCGAGTGCGCATATTAAAGTGGATGATGGATCTGCAACGTGGATGATGGACCGAGTAAGATGGATGGTGGACCTGCAACGTATATGATGGACCGTGCAAGGTGGATGACGCACCGCCCAAGGTCGACGAAGGACCGTGCAAGGCGGATGATGGACCGTGAGATTTAGACGACGGACCGTGCAAGGTGGATGATGTGTCGTGTTTCTGTAGTAAATAATAGCTTATTCTCTGCGGTCAACTAAATTACTATTAGCGCCGTCTTGATCTCCTCACACACGCCAGGCTTCAGGGCGCGACGTTATCTCTGTTATCTGCGCCTGTCAGAGCTGTGCGATAAACTACAAATCGGTGCGTAGAAACTACGCACCAAAGTGACTATCCCGGCTTGTCCCAAAACGAGTTGCCGAAGGCGTCTAAAACACCTCTCAGCCAGCCGGAGCGCGTAATTAAAAGCTACTTTTAGCGCTCAGTGAGAAAGAGAAAGCCTCAGTGAACTTACAACCGACGCTTCTATGCAAGCAGTATTGTGACGGAGAACACCATATATAATATAGCGGCGGCAATATCGCATAGGATGAGAGAAAGACTGCCGGAAGTACTCATTATATTAGAATATCACAATATGAGTATCGCGTCCACTATTGCTATGTCTCAAATGCTAAAATTGTTAGCGTTTGAGATAAATTCAAATTAATTACTCAACAATTCAAATGTAATAATTCGTATGCAATATATAGCCTAGGATTTTAACGCGACCTTTGTAGAAATGTAATAAGCGCCCGTAATTTACCAACCTGTTCTTATGATCCGACCTTCTTGAACGACAAACTTATTCTACGTTGTAACGTACCTTTTGAATAAATTCACTCTGAATCTGTCCACTGCCCAGTGAGCACCTGGTATCATTTCCTTCCTAAGTCATGAGGTCGCAGTCGCCCCAGCACGCTTAAACTAGCATTCCATTACCCTTCGTGATATTACGGGGTAACAACTCAGAAGAAAATACATGTCATCGATTGCTGTATAAAATAAAATATTTATTGGAGTTCCTACATGGCTCTTCACAACGCAGCTCTCTGAACGTGTCCCTTCATGTTGAGATATGACCGGATTTAGATATACTTAATTTATCGTGACAGTTACATTATATGAGCATATTATTCCAATTAGCTGCATTATTATATGTAGACATATTATTTGCAACCCTATAAATTCACTTACCTCCGATTCTCCGCTGGAAGAACCATAGCCGACCGTAGCAGGATTCGAACCCGGGCTCGCTGCAGCTGACCGCGCTAAGCCTTAGTCCACTTGACCACGTAGAGCGCATGCATTGCAAATTAAAATAAACCTTTTAACCTAACTTTCTACATCATGACTAAAAAAGCACTCATGTGCCTACATTTTCTAGACATCATTTATTTCTGTTATTCTTTCGAGAAGAATAATTAAACTTGTGGAAAGTCTAGAATCTCCATCATCTGCTATCACAACTTGCAGGTCGCGTGCTATCGTAGGGTTGCATTACTGGTAGCATGAAAAATTTATCGACGTTGTACGAGGTTTTGGTGTTTAAGCATTCCTCGCACCGCCAATAATTAATACCTGACTTTATTTGTGATAGTAGAAATAGAATTGTTATATAACTTATTTTGCTAAAATCATGTCTATGATATAAGCTCCAGGTTAATCTTTGTCACACTTTTTATATACATTATTAGAAATAACGAATGTTTGAATTAACTGTCGATGATCTTTTACCTGGCTCACCAGTAACACAGACTGTAATCGAACTGCGGTATGTTTCATAACCAATATGACTTTTAAACCGCCTCTGTATTCGAGGAAACAAAACACCAACGATGAAAACTATAAAGCATGTTAATGTCGTACATCTGTTTAATCACTATTGCATGATATATTCAAATAGTTATATTATCACTATTATTAAGTTGATTTAAGCTATTATCAATTTTTGTTAACTATTAAATTCGAACTTGCATGTAAATTTTCGGCTTTCATTATGGGTCCTGCCATGATGTCATCAGCCTATAGCAGCAGTGGCTGCCTGTGGCTGAGCGAAAATTAGAGAAAACGGCAAACGAATTGTTGAGAAAACAGCGAACGAAGTTTCGGAATGATTCGTTTTAGTATAGTATAGTATAGTATCTTCGGCATTAAAGAATAGGCCTGGATAGGCCTGTCGCCGATTCCTGTACTTTTCTTGACTAGACTGGCCTTACAGACGGTAGATTTAAAATCGCTTCTAGATATCAGTTGTTCCGTAGGGTACGAGGCATTTTAAGACTAAACATATGCTCATGCATGGCCTTGTCTAGTCCTGTCTCTTATACACATCTAGATGTGTATAAGAGACAGATACAGTAGGTGCAAGCATGCACTACAGTAGGTGCAAGCAAGCACTACAGCTGTCTCTTATACACATCTAGATGTGTATAAGAGACAGGTATCATGGCACTGGTATCAATGCACTAGTATCTTGTACTGGTATCATTGTACTGGTATCATGGCACTGGTATCATTGTACTGGTATCA
>NW_025934802.1:0-22804 GCF_000764305.2 Hyalella azteca | reverse complement strand
CGTATGCGACCTGCTGAAAGTCATGCTTGGTAGAAGACTGTTCAGTACTTGATCGTTATCAGAGGAACTGTTGGGTGATCTATACAGGACACCTATAAGGAGGCTATCCCTGCTTTTTAAAAAAGCTCACACCACACTGATTCTCTAGCTGATTGGTGCTCTGCTGATAACTTAACTTGTTGGGCCCCATACAAGGTTCTAACCCACAGACCTACCCCTCTGCTACACTGCTCTTCGTTTAAATTATGAAAGAAATCAAAACCTGGCAACTGAAATTCAACTGGTAAAATTTTACCCCCCGTGATTTTTGGGGAGTGTCTCTGTAATACAAATAATGTCTATACACTCGTTTTCGATCACAGTTAATAGTTCATTTCTTTTGTTCAAAACGGAATCAGAGTTCGTGTAGAAACATTTCAAAACTTTTTGTGCATTTCCATCTTGATGTGTGAATAAACTTTTTACCTTATTTACAGAACTGGATTTATATACATGATTTCCACTATTTAATTGTCTTCCATCTCCCGTGACTGTCGGCGAGCGGTCGGAGTCCTCGTGAGATCTTGAATGGTGTTGACATGATTTTCCGTGTTTCTGCGTCTGTTTCGCTCCTGCCATTTCTTGCGGAACTCCGCCCTCTCTAAAGGGGTGGAATCCTTTTTCGAAAAAACAGACTTGTATTCAATAGTTTCTCCTAATTTTTTCGCTGCTTTCAGCACGCTCCAAACCTGGGCTGGATCCTTCACAGTCACCAATAGAGGTCTGCATGCGTTAGTAGCAGAATTCTTGGAGCGCAGCCTCTTGCACGATGCAATATCAACCGGTATGCTTAGTGCTTTACTACAACAGTCTGCCACATACTTATTGTCGGCCATCACACGTTCGTTCGTCTCAGACACGTTCGTTCGTTTTGCTACATTGAGCGTTTTAGCTATTAGAGATGTCTGCAACTAACGCACCGATTTGTTTCAGTGCATGCTTCAGGCCAAGAAGACCATTTTCGAACAGTTATATTCTCATGTCCAGTATATAAATAGATCATATTCACTACGGAAATAATGTCGATGATATTTAATTTAAATAACATAAATTTTTTTACGAAATACAAATTGTCGCTATATTATTAACTATTTTTTCTTGATCACGTCAATACTATAGACAAATAAAAAGAAGGTTACAGAAACGCGCCGAAATTCTAACTTTGACTGGAAATTAAGATATATTAAACTTTAATTCAGATCGATAGTTTCTTCGTAACGACAGCGGTATTGGCATGAAGTGCCTCGATGTTTGTAGTCTGTTAGCCAGCCCACAAAGAGGGTCTGTGTGGGGAGGAGTACTGCAGCAGGGGGGATGCCCTATCGAAATTCGAAGACCTGTCAGCCGCTGGCACACGGACGCCCCAAGTTCTTATGGCAGGGTAAATTAGAAGCTCTATGTCCGCTTTAGGTTCCGGTTGCCGTAGCGAAATAAGCGCCGAAATGGAATCTTGTGAAATTACTCGTCGAGCTTGGGGCGATCGTGGGGCGCGCGTATTTGGTACCTGATACGTTCGGGACAGACAAGGCCGAATATGAAAAACGCTTTAAAAAATGCCACCTCCCTTCCCCCCTTATGGGGGGAAGGGAGGGCACTACTCGCTCAGTTTTAAGATCAGAGCAGTCTACCAGAGGCTCAATTTCATGCAAAGACGTTTACAGCTTGTAACTATTATGACATGGCGTGGTTAGAAATGAGGGCAATAATCGCAAATAAAAAAATTCAATCGATACATCCCTGATTCGAGGTAATGCAAGTCAAGCCAATTTCTCCTATTGAATCCATGTATCCTGCTGAATGAACAACGTTGTGTTTAAAATAATCGTTGAATCATTTGCCGTTTCATTTCATGTAACCTTTGTCACATTAAATTTCTATAGAGCAAACAGTTCTGCAAGGGTCTCGAATTTCTGAGTTTATTGACGAAAGATCACACAATAGAACGGAGTAGCACATGTTAATTTTAACAAAATCTAGATACGGCACTAACTTGATTGCAGCTTTCAGTTGTTCACACTTCATAGTAAGTGAGGATCTTTCTGCATCCATCGTCGGCTGCTGCAATGACAGTTGGTATTGACTTTCACATGTAGTTCTTTTTAAGCATCTAAGTTATCAACTGCGCTCTAAATTCCTGGAGAGACAATCAAATAAATAGCGGATTAAACGATTGCTATGGAAATCCTCAAATCCAATATGTTGCTCACAGAGAGGCTCCTCGTAAAGTAAATAGTTCATAAGCTATCTTCTGCTTGAGCAATAAGATCAAGCATGCAGACATATGCCCAAAGCTGAACAGTTCTTTGGTTGAAGAAACCATTCGTCTAGCAAAAAATTTTACCGGGGTCTGAAAATACTGCTTGCAACCGCTGAAAAATGAAGAATAGAAGCATTTCTAAATTCTAACGTCTAATACCAATTCAATATTGCTCGATGGAAATTTTCTGAATCTATCTTCGTATAATTTGTAGTTCTTCAGAAATAACCAATTTCATCCTTATACTTGAATGTAACTCCATAATGAAGCCTGATGATACAACGAAATATAGTAGATAGAACGGAAGAAAAGCAACTAACTTACTTGCGAATAATCGGTATACGCTCTGCGACCTGTTCCATCCTGTTCAGCTGGCCCGCCCACTGCCCAGTGGTGTCAGTTGGATAGGTAGGCTAGCATCGTAGGCAATGGTGAGCTTTCGAGTTCCGACTACACAAATTAATCCAGTTGACGCGATGATTTATAGAAATTAAAACCTTAAGCATATGAACAGGAGCAGCTTAAATAACATGCTCGTGTCGACATGCCCAAAGTTGAAAATTTCAACCGCTGCTAAAATCTTGAACGCACAATTCAATTGCGTAGTCATGATGAATGCCGCCTCCCGACGAGAAGTATTGCAGCAAATTTCACTTTAAAAAGCACTGGACAGCAAAAAGTAAGGAATTTATATTGCTGAAAATATGAAAAACTGTATTATTCAGTTTTTAACACTGAGTTATTTGCAAGATGTAGACTTCACTTATTCACTATACACGACAAGATTACACAATTCGAATGAGATGCGTGCATCAACCGATATCCGTACATGACGAATAACAGTGTATGGCTGCTCAAGATCAACGCCTCAGCGCCTCTGCGCCTGCGCAGTCCGAAACTCCGAACTACCTCTCGCTGCTTTGTCTCAAGCCGCGTAGTTGATAACTAACCTCCCACTCCTTATTGGGAAGTATAAAGGGGATTGTTTTGGTACCCCTGCCTCTGAAACGTTGGTGTTTTGGTGAACACATGCAATACACGCATCTCGACGTATAAACCATGCACGCGTGTTCATGTACACATATCGCAAGGTAGTTCTCACAAGAGTAACGTTGGAGTGTTCACTGAAACGTATCGCGAGCGTCTTGACATGAACGCGGGGCATGCGGGTCGAAGACAACGCAACGCACGCGTGTTAGCACGAGTAATGGTCGCGTGCCGATGGATAATCATTGCACGCGTAATGTAATAACCCTAAAATTTCATTTCAAAATATTGTCCCAAAAGTTTTGAAGCGGTTTGTGTGAGCAAAAAAACATTCAAATCATGAAAACGTAACGTCCACACGTTGACGTACACGCAATGCATGAGTGGTGAAACCCACGCGTTTAGAAACTCGTGCGCCTACTTTTGCATCGTATATGGGTTTTTGAATCGGAGGCTTGTCACGCTCTCGCTAAGAACTAATGCCAGCTACTGAGCAGGGCAAGCCAATGGTGGCCTGACCAGCCACTGATTTCGTGTGTCATTTGACCCTTATATTTTTTACCATGCAACTACCCAAAATAGCACCTTTTGGGAGGCTAATTAGGGGAGGCGGCCATCTCATGTCTGATTCATCTGTAATCCGAGAGCGGCAACCGAAAAACGAACGATAGCCGCGCCAAATTTTGACAGGATGGAGAGAGAAGGGGAGGTTGTGGCCCCACACTGGGGATTGTTAGAGGGGATGGGTGTGCGTGGAAATTTGTGTGGGTTTCACTCCCTCATGTCTGACACCCTTCATCTCTCCTCCTAGTCTGAGATATGCCTGTGTGTATCTGGTAAAAGACCCGTATAACGAACATTCAGCATCTATTCAATATTCAACATCATCATTGACACAGCAAGGTAACATGTTGTTTAAGTAAAAATTTTTAAGCTGCACTTCCATTCGCTTGAGCCAAAATATCGGTTCAAAATCAACAACAATACTACGTATATCTTCTGGTATCCAGGTCACGAAATAACATTTACTTCGTCCGGTAACTTTCATCTGACCTTGAACTTGGAAGAAGTAAGAATGCCTTCTGTTCAGTATTATTTGATCGTCAACGACTTTCAAATGATTGCATTTTTTAGCAATCACAGTATCTTTTATTGTCTTTATGTAACGTGCAGAGCTTGGACATTTGATCTCAACAACATGGTCATGATCCACGAGACCGTCTGGGGATGCACCTAAATAAGAAAAATCTTTGTCTACAAAACAATTTTGTCTCTATCGCAAGGGTTTTCTCCAACAAACTAAGAATGGAAGGTTGTAATTTAAACGTGTTTGTCCATTAACACCAAGCCGTAGGAGGGAACTACAAGGGAGGGTAAGCAAGGCAGCCCGTCTAGCTCTATGCGAGGTGGGATAGGGGATGTCTTCCTCTCTACCTTCTGTGGGGTAGACAAGGGCTGCCACTTCACGCTTGAGATCTATGAGCGTCTAAGGGAGATATCGAATGAAAGGTACGACACGTTAAACATTTCCAGCGGCAGCATCCAAATAAAATGTGAAAAGTCCTATTTCGCGGTGATGAAAAAATTTTTTGGCAGTGAATATTTACAAAATGGATATTTATTCAGACATATATTTAGTAACATCAGATAGAGAATAAATAGTACTACGCATTTACGTCTCAAAAATTTCGGGAAGATGCCAGTTTAGTTAACATCGAAGTACAACATTATCTTCTATCCAGAGCTGGGCAGCGCTACTTGGAAATGTAGCGGCGCTACCGCTACACCCACCAGATTGTAACGGGCGCTACCGCTACCGCTACAGTAAAATGTAGCGCGCTACATTAGCCGCTACAATGGCAATAATTATTGGAAATCTCTAAATATTTATTGATCTGCTATTGGGATTTACTCATTAACATTTAATGATAATAAAACATTTTAAAACATATCAATGCAACTTTATTGCAATTAACCTAACCGAACTAGTATGGGTTACCCCAGGGTTAGATACAGTAAATAGAAGTTACATTTATTTTTATGTTTTACCTTCCCTACATGGATGTGAACTTGTCTCTTATACACATCTAGATGTGTATAAGAGACAGGCATAAGCATGCATGCCTAATTTCAAGTTTCTAGGATGTTCGGAAGAGCTCTAAATTAAGGTCTGAATTTTTGATGACAGACAGACACGAAACGAAGCTAAGAAAAACGTGGTAAAAACCAGCACCCAATACCTAATACTCAATACCTAAGACCAAATGACAAATACCCAATACCTAATACCTAATACCAATACCAAATACCTATTAACTAACACCTAATACCAATACTCAAAACCTAATACCTAATACCTAATGACCAATACACAATACCTAATACATAATATCTGATACCTGATACCTAATACCTAATACTTAATACCTGTCTCTTATACACATCTAGATGTGTATAAGAGACAGGCATTGAGCAATGAGCACTCTTCACTACATACTGATCGATTGAAGGTTCGATTCAAACTGGCGAGTGGCGCCTTCCTATTCAATTGCTGCAACGGTATGCTCTGTCCGGATGGGGGTGCGGGAGGTAGACCCCCACATACCCCCGTATGGCGGGAATTTCGATTGTTCGTGTTTTTACCTTGTTCAGCATCTGATCAGCCCCATCGTGCGATAGCGTCATCAACGTTTGACCAGGGGCATCATGACGAAGCTTGACCAGCTGCTCTTTTTAAGCATATTACGCAGATTTGGCCTACCGGGCAATTGACTTCCAAAAGAGGCTGGTAAATAGAAGCAAAACACCCTACGTGGCCGACTTGCTCCTGATTCACCCCTAAGCCGAATATAGTTCCTCTAAAACGACCTTAATCGGCACGAAAATTTTGACAGGGGGGCTACAATATCAAGACTTTTTGGGCATATTCTTCTGTTTTCAATCAATTTTACTTTATTTGGCTCCCCTGAACAATTCAAAAATCCAAAAAACGCCATCTTAAAAAATTATAACTCCAACAGTTTTCAAGCTACGGCTATGAGAGACATACCATTCGATTTGTGAAAACAATACCTAGCGACTCTAGAAACCTTTTTTTTATATGTGCATGGTTTGACTTATATATGGGAGGGGGAGGAAGGTGGGGGGGGATAGAAATGTGAAAAAAATGGGGAGAACGCGAAAAAAACGATTAGGAAAATCAAAAATCGGGGCTCTACAAAAGCTAGATATTGTTGATACAAATCGAATGATATGTGTCTCGACATTGTAGCATGTGATTTGCAAAAGTTATAAACTTTTTTAGAGTACCCCCTTATATGTCGTTTTCTATTTTTTCCACGTTTTCTTTCATTTTTTTTTAAATTTACATGAACAAAAGGTCTTAGATTTCTGTTGTACATATGCGTACAAAGTTTCAAAACGATCCGTCTGTAAACAAAAAAGTTTTGTTGGAGTGTAGCCGTTCCCCTTAAGTAAAATCTAAAGGCTTTATCTATAAATGTAACGGGAGCGCTGTAGCGGCAAAACCTCGTATCGCTACTTAAATATGTAGCGGGCGCTACCGCTACCGCTACATTGCCTTAAATGCAGAGCCGCTACCGCTACTGAAAATGTAGCGGCCGCTACATGTAGCGCGCTACTGCCCACCTCTGCAAGTTCTATCATAACTTGTGTTATTTAAAACTCACATATTTTTTGTTCCTTCACACGGATTGTAAATAAATACCTAGATAAGCATGGAAAAATCCACATCGTCATCTCATTTACGAGTGCAGTAAAGTTCAGCCTAATTAGTGAAGAACTCCATAGGAACCTGTCCGAGGCCTTGTGGTACTCAATAGCAGCCTTGAGGGTCCTGTTCACGGACGCTCCAACTCGGAACTTGGCACACTGGGCGAACTGAGTGTTAACTCGAGACAACAGAGAGCCTTGGGGAAGCGAGGACAACGGTAGAGAGGATGACTGGGGAATGGGTGGGAAGAGGAGTGATTTATTGGTGTCCTACGTCGCATCCCTTTCACAAAACAGATACTGTCAAACGGTTAAAAGAACACATATCTACACAAAAATAACCGGTAATCATTAAACGGTGCACTGCATAGTTACGAGGTCCTTTGTTTTCATATATAAATTTGTTCAGGGCCTGACTGAAGGGTGGTATTCATTAATAGATATTGTAACATAGCAATGCTGTTTGTAATTTGTAACATTCAAATGTCAACGTTATTTGAATATGTTTTCATGAATTCATTGACAACACCATCGTTAATATCGCTCCAAATATTTTTACTGTCAGAAAAAGGATTATTTTGTTATGATTTTATTCGATTTTCAATAAGCAGTTCTTCCAGAAACATCAATCGCAATATTAATTGCAACAAATTTTAAATCATAAAAAATGGTAAAACATAGAGAGATGATTGTGCAGTATGCTGAGGTGATTGTCACCTCAGCCTCTATAGAAATTCGAGGAGTAAGTGTGTCTTCTACCCTATGAGGAGTATAAAAATTAATGGTGTCTCTTCTACCCCATGTCTCTTCACCCTCATCCAATCATCTACCCACTACAATTGTAAACAATCTTGTGTTTTGAACCTCACAGCTTACGGCAGTGTTTTGGTTCGTTGGCGGGTTGGCACTTTTGTCCGAGGTTGCTCTCATGACATGGAGCTCATAATATTAAGCTCTGCCCGAGGATCGGCATACGTGACTAAGGTAGTGAAGGTATGTAAAACACATCAGTGCAGATAACGTATCTTGTATACGGGGTGGTAATACAGAGGATACAATGGTTTAAGCTATGGCGTCGATCGTAAGGTCGGAGAACTCTACCGACACGCTACATCGCGGAGTGATTATCAGCTACTGGGGGCTTTGCTTTAAGGTCGCTAGACCTTATATAAGCTTCGCTTCCGCCTACTACTAAGGTCTTGATCGCGTGATCAATCACGTGTCTACCAGATGTTGACTCGTCCTCAATCTCTATCAGGTCAAGTGAATTGACACAGGACATTTTAAACCCTGCCCCCCTCATCACCCCTAAACACAGTATGTCACTCTACATTCATGTCTGTAGTCCAATTAATTGTTGGTAGAATTTTAATTTGGAAACGTTAGAAAAAACAGTGAAGTAACTTATTACATCAGATTGTTATTCTACCCATAGCTTACTGGCACGTTTTTCATATCTATGAAATGAGTTTTGAGCAAGAAAAGAAATTCTAACAACGGAAGACTGTTATTCATACGTCTGGGCTCTTTAAAATCACCCCCCTCTAAAGTACATGGGAAAAGGCTTGGAGGAAGAGGGACGCCCTCTTGAAACGCCAAGTGCTCTATTGGCATCCCGTAACTCTTTCCAAGCACTGTACGTAAGCCAAGCGAAAGTGAAATGACTGTCGTTAGTATAAAATTTAGTTTAATTCAATTCATTATTGAAACAATATGATCGTTCAAGTAGTAGCAAATAACAATTCCTTGTTAAATTGTGTGCTTAATGTATTCATTTTATGCATATTTTAAAACGTGATTGCGATTATCTCTCCGTAATTATCCTAACGCATGATGCTCATTTACGATCAGCTGGACAATATTTACATATTATTGCCGATACATGAAAATAAATATTGGTCGTATTCTATTAACTATGCAAACTTTATATGAATGATTAGTCTCATGTAGCTGTAGTGTAGGAGTTGCGCAAATATCGCTACAAATAATTTTACAATGATACTGCGTACCATGATACTTTGTATCATTGTGGTTATCGCTTATGTTATTTGCTTTTAAAAATAAGCATTTATATTTGCCTTTTTATTATCATGTAAATCAGCATTTTTATAATCGTGGTAATAATATTTTATATCGGATATTCAGTATGACAGTAATTCAGTAGGCTTAGTCTGATATTAATATGTTATTTTATTAGGCGATGTTCAATGCACTGTTACGAAATACTTTTTATCCCTAGAAAAATTTCTACAGGTAAAGAATGACATGAAATTATCTACATTTCTTAAACGTATATAATAAATTTCTGACATGGAAAATTACCACATCGACTGGAATACTCCAATGATTACAAAGAATCCTGAACGCATAGAATTTAATATGCTATACTCCTGTTCATTTAATTCAAAGATGTACATTAAAATAATCGTTCATGTGGTAGCAAATGGAAAACTTTATTCTAAATTATATTGTTTTTGCATTCATTCTCTTCATATTTAAAAACATAATTGCGATTATTTCTTCTTAATCATCTTAATGCATGAGGCTCATGTACGACCAGCTAGAAGAGTGTTGAACAGAAGATTTATTGTGGACACTCTTACCCCGGGCAAATATACTGCTTCCTGCAGCAAGCTATCAATACGCAGCGCAGTCACTGGCTGGTCAATTCAATTCAATTTCATAGAGGAGTCTCTTTTATTAAGTAATATTACACCAAGCCAATCTGGCTTGGCTATATTAATATTCTCTGGCTCTGGCTATATTAATATCCTCAATAATTTCTCGCCTCAACAGATCCCGCAAGATGGCCGGCACGGGCGCGATTGCCGGCCCCGCTCCTGCTGTACCAGCTGTCACTATGGACGACACAATCATTGGAATTTACCGCAACATTGTCGGTAACTTGGACCTGAGCCCCAGGGTCATGCGGTCCACGCTAGACAAAGAGTGTGACGACAAACAAAGCAACGAGACCTACAGGCAATTGATGGAACGGAGACGTGGAAATGCTTACAGCAATGGAGACTGGAAGAAGCTAATGGGATTTTCATGGAACATTTTAGAAGCTTCATATAATCCTAACACGCTAGATGTCACGCCGCTTTTCCTTCTCCTCACAAAACTTTTTGATCTTCGCTACGGGGGCACCGCCAGAGATACGGCAGAGCTGCTCGCCAAGTTGCGCGCCGTCAAAGACCTGCGCAATGACGTTATGCACGACTTGCGCAACACAGTCGACGCTCAGAAATTCACTGAGTTGACAGCAGCGCTGATGGATCTTGTTCGGGAATCGGGGAGGTTCTATGCTCTTCCCCAGGCAGATGTTGATGCCGAGGAACAAAACCTCAATAACGAAATAGCAAAACTGCAGACAATGGACAGTCAAAGCATTTATTACTGGTGTACGAGGCTGGCATCTACCGGGAAGCAGGCCGTAAGACTTCTCTGGGAGGCCAAGCTTGAACATGAGAAACTTTTGCTGAACGAGGATACTGTGCAACGTCAGGCCGTGTTCCACGCCCTCGACGTGAATGTGCGAGAAACTGGCGGAGAGAAAACTGTTTCCTACACCGAAATATTTGAGGCTCGCGAGAAAGTTATGGTTGTAACGGGCGTCGCCGGCGCCGGTAAGACAACCCTCGTCAAAAACATTGTGCTGCAATTTTTCAATCCTCAGCAAGGGGTTACTGATTATCTGAGCTCGTTTAATCAACTCATCTTCTTCGAGTGCAGGGATGGAGCATCTAAAAATCTGAGTGACGTCATCGAGCAACATTTCGAAGACCTTTGCACTGAATTGAAGTTTGAAAATGTCCTCAAGGCACTTCTACGACTCGATGTCTTATTTATCATCGATGGCTTCGACGAAGTTAACAAATATTCCATGAAAGTCGTCAACGAGATTATCAATAAAACATGGCGCAGCAAGTGTCGTGTGTTGATCACGACTCGTCCTCATGCCGTGAAGGAGAAGCTGGCACCGCTGCTGCGCCGCAACGATGTCAGCTCTGCTCAGTACGAGATCCTGCCGCTCACGAAGCTTGCCGAACAACTTGAGTTCTTGAGGCGATATGAAGCGTCCTTGTGTGGCGGCACCCCAACTGGGGAGATGACCAGCAGATTCCAGTCGCTCAGTGGAGATGTCAGAAGTCTGTTTACAGAACCCATCAACTTGGTTCATTTCTGTGAGATGCATAAGCACTTTCCAACAACGATATCCTCGTGGCAGACGCCCGGGGATGTGGCGCAAGACAGGTTCCTCCTATACAGGAAACTTGTCGAGCTTAAATTATCGGCGACGAACTGGTCAGCTAGCGACGTGAGGCTTGACGATCTGTTTGATCACATTGGGGCTGAAGCACTCAAGTTGCTTCGCGAAAATGCCGTCACAGTCTCAGAAGTCGAGTTGAATCCCCTTAAACGAAAGTGGGCCCATATGGTTGACCCCGAAATAATTTTATCAGCGGTCCTGAAAGTGCACAAACCACTGTCCGGGAGAGGGTGCAAGCACTTTGAGTTTCACCACAAGTCCGTCCAGGAAATGTTCGCTGCCAATTACATCGCCCATCGCCTCATTGTCAGCGCTAAGTCCCTCAACCGCATTCTGGCAGTCACAACCGAGGATATAGAAAGGTTAGCAAACAGGGCAATAATACAGTAAAAATGTTATATTAAATTAAGGCAATTGTTTAGTAATTTTTTTAGCAAAATTACCTAAATTGCCTGTTTCATGATTTTCGAGGTACCTCCGAATAACTGCGGTGTCTGTTCTCAGCTGAGCGTATCACAGATACCGGTGCGTCCCGTAGGCGAGCCTCGCTTATTTTGCCCGCTACTAACACCACCGCCGCCTTGGCCTGATGAATGTTGAATTTAATGATACGTTGAAATCGGTATTAGCGGAGACGATGATCTGGACGAATTCAGCTCATAGTCTCCACACTTTCTCGTGGAATTACTTTAGGGAATATTGGGCTGTTGTTTATAAGACTGAACGTGCGATGATGATGTTGTGCACTGATTATTATTAATGTGTTCTGGTGGCGTTGCTTGAAGTTGTCGTCCGCGTTGTGTCGCAGGAGCGTTGATCACGACCAGCGCCCACCAGGAGCGCCTGCCGACGCCCGGGAGATGGAGGAGCCTGGCTTGGGGTCGCAACTTCTTAATCGACTGCGACGTCTCGTGAGGCCGCGACGTCCTTTGGATGTCGCCGAGCAGCCGCGACGTCCTTTGAATGTCGCCGAGCAGCCGCGACGTACTTTGGAGCCGTAAGTTGTTGCTGCTCGACGCATTCTCATGGCGACGTTGAGTCGCTCGTGTTTAATTTAATTCTACTTACTATTGTATTTACCCTCCTACTTACTATTGTATTTACCTCCCAATTTACTATTGTATATAGCCTCCTGTTTACTATTGTATTTACCCTCCTACTTGCTATTGTATTTACCCTCCTACTTACTATTGTATTTACCCTCCTACTTGCTATTATATTTGCCCTCCTACTTACTATTGTATTTACCCTCTTATTTGCTATTGTATTTATCCTCCTACATTCTATTGTATTTAGCTACATGCCGCTCTGCTGGCATGAGCTGCATGCCGCTCTGATGGCATGAGCTGCATGCCGCTTCACGGTGCAGTGTCATCACTGCGTACACGGTGCAGTGTCATCACTGCGTACACGGTGCAGTGTCATCACTGCGTACACGGTGCAGTGTCATCACCGCGTATATTTTGCAGTGTCTTGTAGTATTGTAGCTTTTATAACATAAAGATCACTCATAAAACTGAGCGCAATGCTCAGGAGCCGTTCTCTGGCGCACGACGGTACTTATGTTGTGGATATAAATACAACGTACTGAATATTATAGTAATCAATAAAATAATTCAGTTACTTGCCTTCAAACTTCTAATTTCTAAGGTATTTGACATCAAGCTTTGATATAATAATATGATAATGCAGCGTCAGGTCATGCAACAGAATATGCTGCTCTCTTTGGTGCAGTCACGGCACCGCGCGGTCGCTATCAGTCGCGGCTATCGCGGGAACAACTCCAGATAACGCGGTGGCCTTGAGGGCTGTAGGACGAAACTGTGGCATTTGGCTCCGCTGCATTCACCATAAATGGCATACAAGAAACATTGCAAATCTAATATATATTCGTCGCAGTTCGTGTATATGAAGCCTGGCGCCATAAAATGCACTCATTGTCTCCCTGAAACGTAATTGAATTCATCAAGTTTGATAAAAAACAGGTCCTAGATTTTAGTTGAATCATAATTAAAGTCCAATGCAGGAAATGCTTATACTAGCCATCATTAAAATGACACCAACATAGTTATGTTTACATAAGAGATTAAACTGAGTATTTAGAGTATGAGTATAGATGCAATTTTGAAGACAGGAATTTTAACTTTCCTTAAAAAGGACATACGAGTATGTCCCTAAATGAGAAATTTTGAATCAAATTCCCCTAAGCCAGAGATGATCAGCTTTGAAAAACATGAATTCAAAACACAATCTAGCATAACTAATCATCTAAGTACAGCGACGTTGATGGACTTGCTATAGCCAACTGCCAGTGACCGTTGGTCCAAATTTAAGCCTTGAATGGCAGTTCGTAACAGTCGTCGGCCTCCTAGTTCTAATCTCAACGATTATCTTGCTTAAAGATATTAATTAGAACGTGTAACCAAATTTATAGAGAGTGGTACAGTTTTTTGTTCAAACTCAAGGCAAAGAGAAATTTTTGGTTTGTATACATCGTAACATCAGAATTACGCGAACTGGCAGCTGTGGTGCCTGTCGATGGTAGAGTTTGGCGGCAGCGGACCAGCAACGAGCGTCCGTGCAAGGCAACAAGACTAAGACTTTTATATCTAAAATGTGTCGCGTAATAGTGAACTCGGACGTTCAGACGGTGCCATACCTTAGATGATAACCCGAATATAACTGAATGTGTCACTTGAAGCGTTTCACCACATTCTCAACATTAGCTGCCGACCGACTGCGAGTGAACTGACGACTGCAGAGTATGCTCAAGCTCTGGAATACCAATCTGGTACAATTCTGTTCGGTGTTCATTTTAAGTGGTTTTACCACGCAGTTGTTATATTTGCCCACTTATTTTATACTTACTTTGGCATTTATCGAAAAATTATCGATTCATTTAGAGAGATTTCACAATATTGTGCAACAATAAACTGAATCTACATGAAAGTGGAACTTGGTCCTCACAGGCTGTATGACGTCGTGTGCCCGCAGTTATTCATTATGTGACCTTAAAACTATACAAGTTTTGGCTTGGGGGCAGCTCACTGACTTAGGCCGTTGTCCGTTCTGGAAAGAGGAGCCCATGTCGTCCGTACACTGCTTAGACGCACGAATAAGTCGGCAAAAAAGGACAATATCGACGCGTTTACGAAAGTGCCTGTGTCGAAAGACCGTAATTACGGCGAGAATAAAGAGCTGGGTTAACTTCTGCCTTAAATTAGTAATAAAATTAATTATACTATGGATCATTTTCCGTAACGCAATTTTTTTAGGAGAACGCAAAGCCAGCCCGACTCTCATAATAGTTACTTCTCCCAACGTCGCCAAGGGCTTTTATCTTAGGAGGTGAATATTATTTTCCCGTTTGAATTTTTATTCGAAAACCAGAAATAAACTTTTGTTTATTGTTAAATGAACTTGAGCAATCATGCACACATATAGATATATATCATACAGTTTCTTTTCGCTCTTGACCATACTCCGTCGTGCCATGCAGTATCACTGCTGCTGGAACCGCGTGTAGGTACACCCGCATGAATTCGAACGAACAAAGGTTAAGGACACATAGCAGTAGGTCCGCATCGCAGGAAGTTGAGAGCGTTCCACTGTTCCAAGAATAGTTGGAAAAAAGTTTGATAATTGTTGCAATATAATTATGCTCCCAGTTCTATATAATAACGTATGATATAAGGACCGAGCCCGTTTTGTTTCGCATGCCATCCAGGCAGCTGTAATGCTTCGATTGATTGGCGGCTGACTTTAAGATATTTGAAATGAGTATTATAAAGTTCACATTAAGTTGTGCAAAGCTAAAATATTCCTTATAGTATATCATTTTCGCTGGCATAGTCTCCAGACAACAGCTTCACACCGGCCACTGTTCTGGCCGCCAGCGTCACATGTTCGGGTGGGGAGACTACCGTATCACTGCTACACTCTTTACAAGCGTCATCCGGGCTATCGTCTGCATCACTTCTTCTGGAGCTTCTCGCTTGAGATCAAGCCACATTCCTCAGCAATTTTGTGAGCTGTGGGATATCCATTAATTCCTGGCTTAGACACGCTTTATTTGTCGCCGGGACTATTCTTGAATTTGATTTCGTTCACTGGCGCTTCACTGTACGTAATACGACATAAATGAATCTGACAAATCTGAGATATTTAATGATTGCTAAGAATAGAAATATATTCGTGAGTGGTGCCTTCCATATTTTGCCGTAAAATGGCCCATTTATCCGCTCATGAATCTCAATTAACTGGTAATTTCTCCGCTACCAAAACGAAAGCTTGTGGCGCCGGAGTTTTCTTTTGGTCGAGTTTTAAAGTGGATATTCGTAACTTTGTGGCATCGTGCGGTAAATGTCAACACATAAAACTTGACCCGCACGCTGAAATTCCGACGTGCGCTGAACCTTTCTAGCATACTGTAGTTGAAACACTAATGACATTAGATCAGGGGACGTACTATCAAAACTCGTTCATGTATAGGTAGCGGCTGATATCACGTCTGTGATTGGTCATCTTCTTCAGTGAGCCACTAATACGTGCTCACCTTACTGGACATTGCAACGGAGTTTCCCTGAGACAATTACATTTTGAACGGAAGATTTCATCGCACTCGCCCAGGCTCATCGTACAAATGTTTTCCCGTTATGTCATAACGAGTGAAATTTCAGGTGATAGCACAGGTAAGGCAAGTTGAGAGTGTAGCAGTGACACGGAAGTCTCCCCAAACGAAACTATTGCACTGGCGGTCTGAGTAACAGTGGTCAGTGTAAAGTTGTGGTCTGATGTTTATGAAAGTAATCTGATTTACCCTAAAGCACATTAAAATTTCTTTATTTAGTTTATCCCTTACAAAACCTCCTCTTAATCAGCGCCACTCGTCTATATCCAAGGTCAAACGATAAGTGTTGGACAACAACGAATGGTTACAAGAAGTTGATTGTGTCGGGGACAATTTTGAACGATGAGCGACAATATAAAAAAGGCATAAGCAATAATGGAGAGGCTGAAGTGACTTTTGATTATTAAATCTTTACTTTGTTTAGATATTTACTGATATTTTCCAATAAATTTGGTGGGGCGTTACACCGATCCAAGTTCCAAGCTCGTATCGTGGATACAACATGCACGCCTCAGCTGCTGGGGTATTAATCCTTGTTGCTTCACGTATAGGTAATTTTTTGAACAAAGTTAATCGGTGAAATCGATTGTAATAATTTCTTCAGACCAATTAATCGCCACCAAAATCGATTTTCGTTCGTGTAATTAATCGAATTTTCAACTTGATCCTCAAGCGAGTGGACCCTGAGGTCGGAGGTTTAGGTGCCTACGCCGGCATGTGCCGTTATCTGCTGTCCTGATAGCCGTTATCTGCGACGCCTTGTGCTGCGCCACTTCATCACAAACTTGCAAGATTCATAGTGTCCTAACAGTGAGGTTTTGTTGAAGCAGTGAAGTGTTAGCTAATGTATCTTGGTGTGTGAACCTGATGACTATATATATAGCTATTCTAAGTGTTTCTTGGCGTGTAATGTGTTTCTTCTTTCTTTCTTGGCGTGACTATAAATAACAGTCCTAAGTGTACAAGTGTACAGTGACTGGGAACACTTCCTAGCTGCATCATTGTACTCGTAAGTATCTCAAGTATTGCAATATCGTAGACGTAAGTGCTTTTGAGTGTGAAATTTTTTCGTTGTGGAGACTTGTGATGTTATCATTTTCATGTTTAAGGGGAGCGTCTGGGGTAAAATTTATCTCGGCTATTCACAGACGGATCACTCTGAAACTAGGTACACATATGTATAACAGAATTCTAAGACATTTTTGTTCGTGTGAATTTTTCGAAAAAATGAAAGAAAACGTTAAATTATTAAAAAACGGCCAAAAAAGGGGGTACTGTAGAAATCGATGCGTAAAAACCATATCTAAAACGTAACACGAGGGTTTTTAGGATTTCTCATTTTTGTGGGTGTGGGAGCATTTTTCGTAAATTTTTCGAAAATTTTTTGATTTTCCCCCCCGCCACCCCCCCTTTTGCGGAATAAAATCCAAATCGTACAGAGATGATTTTGGTACCGTTGGATAGAGCAGAATGTCAGCTTTAAGATGAGACTAAAAACCGGAAAAGCCAAAATTCAAAATTTTACCCCAGACGCTCCCCTTAACCGCTTTAGTTTCCCCCATCTAGATATTATTGTTGGTAGCTAATTTTTTACTTGATATATAGGGGCTGTTGAGGCGCGTATCAGGGATACATATCGTGTTGGATATTACCTGGACCTGAAAATGTATTCTTAGTGATTGAAAAGCGAGGCATCACAAAGCTGGACGGAAAGGGTTAGACGACATATTTATATTTCGTTTTAAATTAGTATTCACGAAATAACTTAAACAAATCGCAAAATAATTTTTCTTCCGGATTTTGAAACGAGGATAAACTTGGACGATTCTGCACGGATCTTTCGAACGAAAGACCCATGCAGTGTTTTTTTATCTCTGAACGAGAATAAAAAGTACGGGTTTGCACGGGTCTTTCTTTAGCATACAATTGCTATATCATTATTACCGCGGTAAGTAATAACGGGTTCGGGAATTCGTCGTACTCATCTACTAAAACAGTAGATCATTTCGAAGCCATGCCACAATCTCTGTTACCTGCAGGCCTGAGAAGCGCGGCGAGCTGTCAGAGAGAGACTTGCTTCCTGGAGACCGCCTATCAGGACGGGGAAAATAACGAGTGTCAGCGCCTGCAACTATGCACCTTCTGGCGCAGCTTTGAGGCTTGAAATTTCGTATCTGTGACTCCAAAACAAGTATTACTCGAGCTTTTTATATTAACCTTTAAATTTTACATCGTTTGGCTCGGTTTATTCAGGAAATTTTTTGAGGCATTGTTTTTTTACGGCTCAAGAAAACAATGGCATAAGTAGAAAAATGTCTGTAAGGTCACCCGATTTCGCCTAAAATCGCTGGACTGAAGTTCTATAGGTGGTGATATCACTTATGGGCAGCCGCCTCAAATTTGTTACAGAGCGGAAATATTTAATTCATCCCTAACACTCATTCCGCAGTACTGGCTGAATTCCTGCTCAAGATGAATGCTGCAATTTCGAACAGCGAAATCAAAAGGACTCTGATGCTTGCTCTTCTCAACTTCTCCGAACTGGTTTATCTACCGTCACAGATTTCATAATCCAGAATAAATACGTACGAACGCCGTCGAGATCAAAATTTAGCTTATGCAAAAAGAAATATATAATTGTCTGAATTTTTGCCACAAACGCAGCTATATATTTATAGTCACCAAGCCCCGCCACGCCGTTATCAGCGCCGCGTGTCCGTCATCCGAGATAGCGCAGCAAGAGGCTCCTGACGCGCGGTCTTCCCGTGAACTCGTGCCAGCAAACTAGTTTATTCATTTTGAAGTTAATGAACTTATGAGGAACAGGATTTGAAAGAAAAATAATGAATTGATGATTGATACGAGAAAGATGGTTAATTAAATTTACGATTTCGGTTAGTCCTCTGTGATCTTCATCAGCACTCATGTATCGCCCGTAAATGATGGTGTAGATGCGTGGGTAAGTTCTGAGTCGATATCGGTGATGTGGATGAGGAAGAGGATCGGTCCAAGCACCGAGCCCTGTGCCACTCTGCTTATCACTCTCGCTTCTCTCGATTTTGAGTGTCCGATGCAGTCCGGTATGTTTGCAGTCCGGCACCGCAATATATATGGAGGCAATTTAGGTGAGTGTCCAGGATACCTACATTAGTGCGTCGGAATGTATTACCCCAAAAAATTCGTATTCATGTTGCCCTCAAGGAAGACACCTTTTCCTGCACTTGATCTTCCTGCACTTGAGCTCCCTGCACTTGATCTTCCTGGACTTGATCTTGCTGCACTTGATCTACCTGCTCTTGACCTACCTGCAATTGATCACCCTGCACTTGATCTTGCTGGACTTGATCTTCCTGCACTTGATCTTCCAGTACTTGATCTTCCTGCACTTGAACTTCCTGCACTTGATCTTCCTGCACTTGATCTTCCTGCACTTGATCTGGACTGCTGGTAGCCTTCTTTAATGCCTGCTTTATTACAGCACTTATCCGACTGGACTGACTACATTTCTGATATCTATTATTCCCTAAAAACTTTGCACAAATATTCAGTGTTCCACCAAACTTGCGTTCGATTATTCCATTATCTAAAGGATGTCTCGTTAAATGTTCCATTTTCAAGGTTATTAATTCAAAATATCTACAGCTAATAAAATTTTCTATTTTTCCCTCATTGTTAGGCTTAATACAAAGGCAATTCACACGAACAATTTTATTTCGAAAATGTCGCCGCTCGAAGAAGTTTGGCGCCGGTCACAGACGACATTCCCATGGAAAACAACAGCTTGAGCTTTAGAAACATCTGTACCAACGGACGAAAACGAAGCCCAACATAACTGTGAAAGAAATGAACGAAACAGTAGAACGAAAGCTATGTAACTGTGATTAATATTCGAATAAATGTTTCAACAATGGCGCAAAGGTAAACTAAGAATGTTTCAAATTGAATCAAACACACACCTCAATTAACAGGTAAATGAATAAATATAGGTGAGATTCCCCAGTGTAGCAGAAGGCGGACCGGCCCCTCGGGAGTTGCAGTTATTCTAAAAAATAGAATGCTACCGCTTTAAATCCAGTAAATATGGAATTTTATAATTAGAGCTCAATCATTTCTCAATATAACATTTATATCAATCCCTAAACCCACCTTAAAATCTTTGGCTTCAAGCTGAAATTTTAAGAGGCATTTTAAGTGGCCATATAAAGGGAAATTCATGAGTAAGAGAAAGGCAGACTCCGACGCAAACGCAATTACAGTAAAGATTAAGGAAGAACTTCGTCCTTCCTCTCAGTTAAGGAATATTTATTTAAATAGTATAATCGTTATACGAAATTCAAAAGCCAAAGGCCAATATACTAATTTAAGTTGAAGGCAAAGCCCAAGCGCATTCGGAGTCTAGCCTTCTATAAATAAAGAAGTTCGAACATGCAGTTAAATGCAAAAAATAAACATAACGAAAACTAAGAGTGATCACTCAAACGAAAAATAAGATATTAGCAAGGAATGGCTTAATAAATCATGAACTCCTGCCGGAGTGAACTCCTGCCACGGCATTGTTTGCCGTGGTCGTCACTGGCCTCTAGTTAGAATCTTAACTATTTACAGGTCCCTTCCTATCTAAGACTAAGAAAAAGAATCGTCAACTTGGACGATTCAAGAAACACGGAAATTTCTAACATCATATGTGTTCCGATAGTCATTTACTTGCATAAAGAACCAATATTAGTTAAAATTCAGAGGAATGTTTTGTATGGAATAATATTACAACCAAGCCTATCTGGCTAATATTTGCATGAGTTTTATGTTAATATTCACAAATAATTTCTCGCCTCAACAGATCCCGCAAGATGGCCGGCACAGGTGCCATTGCCGGCCCCGCTTCTTCTGTACCCGCTATCGCTATGGACGATACAATCATTAGAATTTACCGCAACATTGTCGGTAACTTGGACCTGAGCCCCAGGGTCATGCGGTCCACGCTAGATAAGGAGTGTGACGACAAACAAAGCAACGAGACCTACAGGCAATTGATGGAACGGAGGCGTGGAAGTCCGTACAGCAACGGAGACTGGAAGAAGCTAATGGGATTTTCATGGAACATTTTAGAAACTTCATACAATCCTGACACGCTAGATGTCACGCCGCTTTTCCTTCTCCTCGCAAAACTTTTTGATCTTCGCTACGGGGGCACCGCCAGGGATCCTACAGCGCTGCTCGCCAAGTTGCGCGCCGTCAAATACCTGCGCAATGACGTCATGCATGACTTGCGCAACACAGTCGACGCGCAGAAATTCATTGAGTTGACAGCAGCGCTGGTGGAGCTTGTGCGGGAATCAGGGAGGTTCTATGCTCTTCCCCAGGCAGATGTTGATGCCGAGGAACTAAACCTCAAGAACGAAATAGCAAAACTGCAGACAATGGACAGTCAAAGCATTTATTACTGGTGTACGAGGCTGGCATCTACCGGGAAGCAGGCCGTAAGACTTCTCTGGGAGGCCAAGCTTGAACATGAGAAACTTTCGCTGAACGAGGATACGGTGCAACGTCAGGCCGTCTTCCACGCCCTCGACGTGAATGTGCGAGAAACTGGCGGAGAGAAAACTGTTTCCTACACCGAAATATTTGAGGCTCGCGAGAAAGTTATGGTTGTAACGGGCGTCGCCGGCGCCGGTAAGACAACCCTCGTCAAAAATATCGTGCTGCAATTTTTCAACCCTCAGCAAGGGGTTACTGATTATCTGAGCTCGTTTAATCAACTCATCTTCTTCGAGTGCAGAGATGGAACATCTAAAAATCTGAGTGACATCATCGAACAACATTTCGAAGACCTTTGCACTGAATTAAAACTAAAAAATGTCCTCAAAGCACTTCTACGACTCGATGTCTTATTCATCATCGATGGCTTCGACGAAGTCAACAAATATTCCATGAAAGTCGTCAACGAGATTATCAATAAAACATGGCGCAGCAAGTGTCGTGTCTTGATCACAACTCGTCCTCATGCCGTGAAGGAGAAGCTGGCACCGCTGCTGCGCCGCAACGATGTCAGCTCTGCTCAGTACGAGATCCTGCCGCTCACGAAGCTTGCCGAACAACTTGTGTTCTTGCGGCGGTATGAGGCGTCCCTGTGTGGCGGCACCAAAACTGGGGAGATGACCAGCAGATTCCAGTCGCTCAGTGAAGACGTCAGAAGTCTGTTTACAGAACCCATCAACTTGGTTCATTTCTGTGAGATGCATAAGCACTTTCCTGAAACGATATCCTCCTGGCAGACGCCCGGGGATGTGGCGCAAGACAGGTTCCTCCTGTACAGAAAACTTATCGAGCTCAAATTATCGGCGACGAACTGGTCAGCTAGCGACGTGAGGCTTGACGATCTGTTTGATCACATTGGGGCTTTAGCACTCAAGTTGCTTGGTGAAAATGCCGTCTCAGTCTCAGAAGTCGAGTTGAATCCCCTTAAACGAAAGTGGGCCCATATGGTTGACCCCGAAATAATTTTATCAGTGGTCCTGAAAGTGCACAAACCACTGTCCGGGAGAGGGTGCAAGCAATTTGAGTTTCACCACAAGTCCGCCCAAGAAATGTTTGCTGCCAATTACATCGCCCATCGCCTCATAATCAGCGCTGAGTCCTTCAACCGCATTCTGGCAGTCACATCCGAGGATATAGAAAGGTTAGCAAACAGGGCCATAATATAGTAAAAATGTTATATTAAATTAAGGTAATAGTTTAGTATGTTTAGTAATTTTTTTGAGCAAAATTAACGAAATTGCTTGCCAATATTTCGCGATATTCGAGGTTCCTTTGGATAACTGCGGTGTCTGTTCTCAGCCGAGCTTATCACAGATACCGGTGCGTCCCGTAGGCGAGCCTCGCTTATTTT
>NW_025934801.1:130141-181037 GCF_000764305.2 Hyalella azteca | reverse complement strand
CTGTTGTAATGACATGTGACTGTTGTAATGACATGTGACTGTTGTAATGACTGGTGAAAATTATGGAATAAAAGATCACCGTGTGAAGCAATTGAACTTGTTAATATTCTTCGAGTCTCATTCTTTGCATTACATAAAACTCTATATTTTAAATTTTGTTTTACTTCGAATTTTTTTGACAGTTTATTTTCCAGTATTTTTCCTCTAGTACGAGGAATCGTAGGCTTTGGCAACATTTCAGCCGATTTTAGCCTAGCAATGAACTCGAAAGTCAAATAACGGAAATCAACAGCGTGCTACAAAACCCATGTTTAAAACAATACGCACTTAACCGAGTCTGTTTACCAAAATAATATTTTTATTCACTGTAATAACTTGATCGGGTTCTTCACGAAGTCAGTTTATAAAGAGTTTTCGTCGGAGTATTAATGAAGACTTGTTCCCACAAGCATTTATTCAAATAAAGTTTATTTACAGCACAGATGAATAATAGGTTGAAATTGGCATACGGGACACGCATCTGAATAGGCAGGAGGCTAACTAACCCGTCTCACACAATACCACCTTCGAGGTAACCTTCGGTCTTGACACTACATTATGGAAAACCCGCTATTTTGTTAGAAATAGTCCTTACATTCACGAAAATTTTCTTATTTACTTTAAAATAAATTGCGACTAAGAAGAATAGAGAAAAAGGAACAACAACCAATAAAAAATGCGAGAAAGAGATCCCACAGCATGATAAGATCAACAGTCAACAGAATAACAACCGAGAGAGAATTCGGATTAAAAAGGAACAAATGCATTGATGGGGATCGAAGAACTTTCTGGAAGGGAAGCAATAAAGACAGACCCCGAAAGCGCGCAGTAAAAAATGGGAAAATGTAAAAGTTTGGATGGAATTGATGGAGGAGACATCGAAGTGCCTGCGAAAACTTCATCAAAAGAGAGACCGAACAGACGCAAAAGAAGAATCAGAAGAGAGATTTGGGGAATTGAGGCAACCACATGCAAACGCCCACGAGTTGTGAGGATGAGCATCAACTCTATTGCTGCGATAAATGAAATTTGGCCGCGAATACAGTAAGATTTTAGGATCATTAGATAAAGAGCATAACCTTAATATAAGGACGAAATTATATCAGTCACGACATGATTTATTAAGGCTTGGGAGAAGCACGGCTGTCCTGCAGATCAGATGGCTCGATGCTCGTAACATGTTGAGTGATGAGCTTCAATGGACTATATTTTTGTTTGTTATCGAGTTTAATATTAATAAAGAAATGAACTAAGTGATTGAATATTAAATTGATGAGGTGAAATTAATTATTGTGATTAAATTATTTATAATGATTATGTGATAATTTTGAGTGATGAGTATATGGACTATATTTTTGTTTGTTATCGAGTTTAATATTAATAAAGAAATGAACTAAGTGAAATAAAGAAATGAACTAAGTGATTGAATATTGAATTGATGAGGTGATATTAATTATTGTGTTTAAATTATTCATCATGATTCTGTGATAATTACAAAGCCAGTGTAAAGGAATATCATAGGATAGGATACATGTTAAACTGTTTCGGTTTAAGTTATTCAATTGTTAAGTGTTTGGTTATTGTCGCATTGTCACTGCTTGTAAAAGATCTAAAGGTTTAATAAACATACTGAATTGATATTTGTACCAATCGTCAGTTACTCACGCTAGTTCATTATCTTACTTAAATATATAACATATACTATAATTATTAATATAATGGTTGCTAGGATCTCTCCATGAACGTGTTTTTACATCTCTGACTCAACGAACAAATTACAAAGTGAGAGAGTACAAGTTATGAATTGTGCGGCAAAATTTCGTTAGATTTACACCGAGGTATTCAAGAGCTAGTTTCTATAGGGCGTGGCGTGTAAAAACTTTTTAATATTTCATCTCTGATGTTCCCTTTAGACCGTGCACGGTTGGATTTATTTTTGATTTATATTGGTTGAATAAAAATGCTAAACGCGCATTTTGATAGAATGAGTGTCAAAGTAAAATTGATTTCGATTTCCAATGCATTACTTTTATTATGCAGTACTCTTTTAACGTTTTTGGAACAATTTTCTACTTAGCACTACTTCGTATTAATCAAAAACGGCTATATGGCCGGAAGCGCTCAGGAAATTGTGTTACACGAGACGTTTTTACTATCATGGAGAGTTTTCTATCCCGCAGCGTTCGCAGTAAAGACTATTTTTAAGGGCAGTTTCCCTCACGTTCATGGGCCTGGGGGGCCAGCGCGCCCCGGTTTTTATGGGCCTTGATACGCTGACAGAAACGCCAAACCTGAACTGAAATTTTCGAGGCAAATTACGCACTAACTCTTGCAAATACGATGCCAAAGGCTGCGCTGAAGCGTGCATTAATAGGCAGTAATAGAGCGGACGACTCGCTCGTCAGCTCATAGTCTCATTAAAAGTCTGTGATGGATTATAGTCTTTCTGACGCATTGTAGTCTGATGGATTATAGTCGCTCTATCGTCGGCCGTCGTGTGGCCACCGATGAACTGCTTGTGATTGATGGGCGCGGAGACCCCATTTTATTACCTTAGTCTTAAATCAAAGCTCGCCCATAGAAAATTGGATGATTTGTCCAATTTATCATTCGATGTTTATGATGGATGATGTGGATGCTGCCGTTAGTACATAGGCTGCCCAAATCCTGATTGGATTCACTGTACTCGCAAAGATTTAGTATTTCTCGTTAAAAAAGATATCGCAAATATCTCGTATCTTACATAAAAAAGATCAGGTAAAGATATCATATCTAGCTCATATCCTCGGCCGTGCAGTCATTACCCGACCTCAGCTAGAGGATGATTAAATGAGTACTGAAAATTAATTACCCTTCTTAATTCATCATTAAGCAACTATATAATCACCTGCACTCATCTACTGTTATTCGCTCATCTACACTTAAATACAACGTTTTCTATAAATTCGTTAATTAAACAAAAATTCGGAACGACTTCCATTCTGATGATCCATAGTCTGAACTTTTGGGCTATGAGATATACCTCGTCTCGTATACTCGTACATAGTGAGAATACGTTATTTATTTATTTGAGTCTTATTGGGATACTTTTGGTGCTATAATATCCAAAACACTTTTATGAATGGTAAGGCCTAAATAATTACATATATAGGTAATTATTTAGGTGGAAACGGAACGGACGCTTTCAGAAGATGCTTCGAAATAACATCAAGATAGTAGGCCTTGGCTGCTAGTGTCCACTAAAACGAAGTAGAATGATATTTGTCGTACGACTAATGCTTGGCAGCGATGACGGTCATAAATTCATTAAGTATTATCATGCAAATGAAAGCCCCTAATGACTATAATGAGCTTCAGAAATCCTTTGCCACGAGCAGTTTTTCGAAGAAAATAGTTTGATGAAGAAAAGTCTCAGTCACAATTACCACTTTCATGATATTTGTGCATAAATGGATAGAAAATAAGTCTTTGTATATATAGTCGTGCGTACGTCGATAAGTCGCTCTTAATTTACACGACATTTTTTTCCATCAATTCGAAGGCAGAACAGGCGAACAGATAAACATTCCTGGATAAAAGCTGGTGCTTGGATACGAAAAAAATATTCTCTGAACTTACGACGATCGAGCTATGTGGACATTATTTATAGAGGGAATGTTTGTTTGTGGCAATTTGAAATTCAATTACATCGATTTTTCGATATGTCGTTTTGTCACACAATTCTCAGAATTACGTGAGAAAACTACAGAAAATAGATGATTGTTTTCAGTGTCACAAACTTTTTGCTTTGAAAGTTCAGTTTCTGATGAAAAACTCAACGTTTGAAGAATAATCAAGGCTCAAAGTTAGGTATTACTTCCAATGCTGAATAGAATTTCGAAGCCTGTGGTCTAATAAATGAATTCATTTAAATGGTTCCATATGAAAGATGATTGTTTATTCAGACGATACGAACAAAATGGCTTGAAACAATCTTTGCTTAAATGAGCTCCTGGTCTCTGTGCTGAATGTTGTTAATATTTTTTACCTTTAAAAACGAATTTAATTTGCTCGACAAACACACGAGAATACACAAATCCAGTGATGCTGGACGTACTAGGCGATTACCTAAATTTTTGAAAATTATTTGCGCGCATTGGCTATTGCGCAACATGCTTCCTACGACTTCAATTCTTCTTGTCAGAAACCTCGTTAAATAAGTCTACGGACATTGCACAGCGCAGATCAGAAATGTCTACAAGTCTACGGACATCACTTAAATTAAAGATCGGATTCGCATGAGAATTGAGGACAGCTTCCAACAACCCGAAGTTGCTGGGTGAAGAAAATATCTTTCTCCTTTCAAGTTGATTGATTTTAGTAATAGTGAATCATTATCATCAAATCAAAAGTTTAACTACAGATATATATTTAATCGAATTATTGTCCTTCTTGAAGAACGTGACAGTGAAGCAGTTTTTACGTTCTCGAGTTGAGGTCTGTCAGGGAGATACAAACGACGCGTTGTTTCATTATAATTTCTTATCTCATATGAACAATAAATGCACTGTCATAACGTATCCACGCATTAATAAAACCCCAGAAATGCATCAATGAACAATTTATGCTTTTTATTTCTTACGTGCTGCCGGATCATTAGATTGATAATTTCTTTCCGCCTTGTAGACCTTTCTGAAGAAACGAAGTTTTCGAGTAAAATGATATTGGATTTCTTAACCAGATAAAAATATGAAGTATTCAAGTTTGCAATGAAATTAAACTGTATCTATTTTCATATGAAAATAACTACAGCATAGTTATTATTATTCGATATATGGAATAATTATGAAAGCTTTAGAAGCAACCGATGTGTACTATGAACGTATAATTTTATTCAAATATTCTCTAGACAAAACTTCACGTGACCCAAACAATTAAATTATTTTCTAAAAGTTGACCATAAAAATATTTTTCTGATATTTCGGGAAATTTGGGAAGATAGCTGAAAACTCAGCCTTAAAATTTCGGTCGCGAAAATTTATGAAATTCGGTGTGAACAAGAAAACAAATTTGGCTGACAAATAAAGCGGCCTGGCGTCGGTTCACACGTGACAAGACTTGTTTTAGAATTCCTCGGACGGCCCCATTTTCCAACATAATTTTTCAGCACCGTCGACGGTTAAATAAATAAAAAATATTTCAGCAGCACTAGATTTTACAGAACATTCACACAACATTTCCAGCTAAGATCGTTTAATCCGTAAGAGTTCTTCATTATCCTGGAGCTTCGCTAGAGAACTTTAAACCTTTTTTCACGAGCACGTATCAGAATAACTACGCACTTAGCCCACTGCTACTTATTTTTTTATTTCTAATAATGTTTTCAATATTTTAATATTAAATTCAAAATATATTGATACAGGTTATATCCGCTGTAAAATATTACTCATCTGGAATTTTCCTGACTGGTTTGTTCAGTATCTCAAGGAAAAATTTACCTGGATCGTCACTTGCGAATTTAAGTATTGACGAAACTTTACTTCAGCGTTCATACACGCAGTATAAATTTTCAGCTGCGTGTCTGCAAAATAAGTGTTAATTTTCGAACATTTTGCAGTAACACGTAAGTAATTTCCCAGGAGGGTCGGCGTTTATGAAAAGTCAAAGTGTTTTGAGTCTCGCAGAGTGTCTGAGAGCAAGCGTGTTATTGTCACCGAGGCTCGTGATTGGCTCGCTTAGTGAGGGCACTCACGAACTCGACTTTGTGAAATTGGCCGAGAGAATTCGAACGTGACTTAAAGAAGTCTAAAAAGAATATAACGTCTCCTGGGCTCTCAGTCATGACTAGGCATTGAACGTATAAATTGAGTCTAAATGATGCGTTGGAATTTAGACCTGGGGCCATACTTTCAAAACTCGCAAAGTGAACGTAAGTTCTTACGTTCTATTTTCTTGTCTATGATTGGTGGATTTTGCTCGAAAGGCCGCCAATGATTGGCTGATGAACTTACGATCTTTTAACTTTTTTGAAAGTAAAGGCCCTGATCTTTGTACTTTAGTGTTACTCAATTACAATTTGGTTTCTCAGTTATAATTCTCTAATTCGAATTTAAAATTTGATTTAAAAATTTAATGTTTATTACCTTCGATGAAACTCACGCCAAGTATTTCCATACATATTATCACTTGAATGTGACATTAATGTTGTATTGAGCAGGAAAGTTTTGCTTGCTGTTAGTGCTTATTTTTTTACATGACGTTCGTCTAGTGATGACATTCAACTGTTGAAGTGATATGAAATGCATTAAATTACATAGGGAGAACATGAGAAAAGTTTTAGCGAGTAGATGAAAAAATAAGGTAAAAATTCTCGTTGTTATTGCATGAAACTCCGAAGCAAAATTAGGACGAGACATCTAGACTTAATTTCTGTTTCCACACGTAGATTGCAATCATAAGACTTTGTAAGCTGGTATAATTGGTGGGAATTGCCATCGAGGGAAGTTGCGTTAAGTCTTCACGCTGCCTCATTAAAGTTTTATCAAACTGCGTCAGGAAAAGCCTTACTCTCGGTAATGGATTGTTATGGTGTGGGTCGAGTGCTTTTCTTATTATCACAATTAACGGGGAACAAATTTTCTTGACGCATGTGACATTGAAGCAATATCGATCAATTTTTGCAGAAATACTAAAGTAGATCAAATTAAATTTAGGGCAGCAAATTCAAACTTTCGAGAGGATCGTTCTAAAAATTAAAAAAGAGGCGCGAAATATTGGTTTGTAAGTTATCAATTGCCTGTAATTCATTAGAAAATAACATATTGATATACACACATTCTGGATGAATAATACGTACTGTTCTGCGTCGAAGTATTCCCGCTGGCCGTCCATGTCGTGAGGCGAGCAGAGGATTTTTTTAAAGCGTTATGGATTTAAAAATTATGATTAATATATAATATATTGATAGCGTTAATAACATAATTATATTTTCATAGCGTTATAGATTTAAGGTAGCGCCGTCTCTGTTATGCGCTGCACGCCGTTGTAGCGAACTCAAAACTTCGAATGTATCAATGGATTCTGGATAAGAGATTCTAAAACTTATGGATCTTTTACCGATCAATTTATTAGGTGAAAATAGTTCATTTTCCTTGACCCTCATTAGCTTGTATCGTGACTAGTTTACTCAGGAATTTCGAGGAGTAGTTATTACGCATTTCGGAATACTTATCAATATTAATTGCAATGAAGTGTAACCTTGTCAGAGCAAAAGACAAACACATCCATTGTTCAGTCCAGAGAAAGCGACCAAGTTTTTAATTGTTGTGGTATAAACATTCACACTTGTAAACAAAATTAGAACAATTTATAACCCTCTGTGGGTTTAGAACACATTTAATTCTATGCAAAGTGGTATCAAGCACGATATTGACATGAAAATGATTGCATCGATACTCTAATTGTTCATTTTCGTAGAAAAAAATTTGATCTACACTCCCCGACATCACACTGCTGCTTGGCAGACAAGCTAGACAACAGCACTGCTGTACATACGTAGTAATTACATTTATTCACATTACAGTACAAGCTGTAATGTAAAGCATAAAAACGGTTAGCAGGAGGTTGCGTCATAAGCTGTGCTTCTGCACTCGGTGATTGCCATGTTCAACAAGAGTCTGCAGAACAGGCTGTAGAACTGCTACATCTACTGCACTATACTGTTCAACAAGAGTCTGCAGAACAGGCTGTAGAACTGCTATATCTACTGCACTACATATCACTACACTGTTCAACAGGAGGATGCAGAGGAGGCTGTACAACTGCTACATCTACTGCAGAACACTGTTCAACAGCAGACTGCAGAATAGACTGCACAGCTGCTCCTTTTACTGCACTACACTGCTCAAGAGAAGACTGTAGAACAGGCTGTACAACTGCTACATCTACTGCACTACACTGTTCAACAGAAGACTGTAGAATAGACTGCACAGCTGCTACTTTTACTGCACTACACTGCTCAAGAGGAGTCTGCAGAACAGGCTGTATATAACTGCTACATATGTATATAACTGCTATATAACTGCTACTACAATGCACTGCACAGGTCAACAGTACATTGTTCAACAGAAGACTGTAGAACAGGCTGCATAGCTGCTCTCTTTACTGCACTACACTGCACTACACAGGTCAACAGTGCACTGTTCAACAGGCTGTACACTGTATCGTGGAGAAGCTCCTCATGCGATATGTTATCTCAAGGAGTGACCACGCTGTCACCTACATGCATTATTAAGATCACTCATCCAATTCTTTTTAGCGCATTTTCTCATTTATGAAAAAAATGTACTATTGTGCTCGCCATGTCCGTCTGTCTGTCCATCCATCCGTGACTTCACGTTTTCGATGACGAGAAAATGCGCTCTCTGTCACTCACTGCAATGAGTACTGAGTTATATTTTTTATAGACTAAATTTTTCCTTAAATGGAAACAAAATTAACAATTCTTTCAGTGAAATCAATTAACAAAAGTTTTCGCTTCATCTCCTGATCAGATGACTCAATTAGTACATTTAAAATATACTCTGTTGGTCGACTATATATCCTTTTAGTGCATTAAAAATCATCAGTAAGTGGATATTGAATACATTCATCCACTTGAACGAAAGTTATATTTGATGGTTGCAGTTGAGGCTTATACCTTGACTAAAGTATATAGGTTGCTTCAACCTTGATTAAAGATATAGGTTGCTTCTACGTTGACTAAAGGATATAGGTTGCTTCAACCTAGATTAAAGATATAGGTTGCTTCTACGTTGACTAAAGTATACAGGTTGCTTCTACGTTGACTAAAGGATATAGGTTGCTTCTACGTTGACTAAAGGATATAGGTTGCTTCTACGTTGACTAAAGTATATAGGTTGCTTCTACGTTGACTAAAGTATATAGGTTGCTTCTACGTTGACTAAAGTATATAGGTTGCTTCTACGTTGACTAAAGTATATAGGTTGCTTCTACGTTGACTAAAGTATATAGGTTGCTTCTACGTTGACTAAAGTATATTGGTTGCTACTACGTTGACTAAAGTATATATATGTTGCTTCTACGCTGACTAAAGTATATATATGTTGCTTCTACGTTGACTAAAGTATATAGGTTGCTTCTACGTTGACTAACGTATATTGGTTGCTACTACGTTGACTAAAGTATATATATGTTGCTTCTACGTTGACTAAAGTATATAGGCTGCTTCTACGTTGACTAAGGTATATATATGTTGCTTCTACGTTGACTAAAGTATATAGGTTGCTTCTACGTTGATTAAGCTATATAGGTTGCTTCTACGTTGATTAAGCTATATTGGTAGCTTCTACGTCGATTAAATTGCATAGCTGGTTCTTACTTTAATTAAACTATATACTGTAGGTATATCTTCTACGTCGATTAAATTGACTCACAGTAGAACCGCGTACTATTCACTTAGCTATCAAATCAATTGAATTTCGTCTCATACATTGCGAACAGATTATTCTATGTTTAAAAATTTGTACGCCATGCAAATTTACTGAACATTATTAAGGTCATAGCTGAAATTAAGAGACTTAAATATTTCAGAAAAAGTTGAGTTATCACAACATCCCAACCTGTAGCCGTTGCCATCTTCGTCCACATACTTGTCAATTCAACAGCATGCATTCTGTTATATTGTATACCAAAGAACTTTGCCTATCTTATCTGCGAAAAAACTTGTAAATGCCCGATTAATGGTGCACTAATAAACAGGCAAAGATAACAGCTAGTACATTTTTGACCTAATTATGATCAAATCGCAACTTTAAGACTGGATGCAAGACGCTAGCAAACGAACACTCCTTATTCCGAAACAATGTAAGAAGTTGCATTATCTTTTCAGCATAACGGGCAAGACACTCGCACCGTTATGATCCATCGGTACGGATGACCTAACTTGTTATCGCGCAGGCACTCTAACATGACGTGGCCCGAAGATAAACATTCTCTATCACACTAATATTTTTTAGCACTTCTTGCTTGGATTGCTTGTCTCCTCTATTAAAAAACATAACTTCCTATAAGGCGATATAGCTGATTTTAATTAATGAATAAATAGTATAATGTTGATAAAATAACGAGGAAATAAATTTTTTTTTTGCAAAATTGTTGGTACATTATGATGAAGTTTATCATAAAATTATTTGCAAATAAAAGGACATAAATACATAAGATGGGATTCAATATCACGAAAAAATGAAAGAGTAAGTAAAAAGTTGGAATATGGAGTGTTTTGGGAAGACACGTTTCTATGATAACAAAATTTCTACTCTTCATTTTCAGGAGTTACAAAGAAGGCATAATTATGGCTACCAGCTTAATGGGACAATCTGATCTAATTAGTGTTCGCTATGAAAACGCTGCGTAATTTTTAATTTCTTAAAAAAAACACGCGCAAAAGACTTTACCTTGAAGCCCCGACAATTAAGGACTGCAATGTAAAGAGTAAATATTTCGTTACAAACACGTGCACAAATGACGGCTTGAATAGCGTCGCACCAGCAACTGAACTGATGTGAACTACAGTCTGGTGATAGGACAAATAAACTCACATTTCCGTGAATTTTTCAAACAAGTTCACAGAATTCGCACAATCTTGGGAAACGTTTGCAAGAAAACAGCTGCACGCAGGGAAACAATATGTCATTCCTTCGATCACTTTACTTGCTTTTACTGAAGCGCAACCAAATTATTGCGATCACTTCACTTGGTTCTACTGAAGCGCAACCAAATTATTGCAATCACTTCCTGGGTTCTACTGAAGCGCAACCAAATTATTGCGATCCCTTCACTTGGTTCTACTGAGGCGTTGTTTCGGGTGAGCAGTGCCGTAAATTTGAACCTAAAGAGCAGAAACTACAAATTCATGTTTGATAATTCATTTTAAATTTGGGGCTTGCGGTGATAGCAATTATTTATTTATCCAGCATCGTTTTTGTTCAAGGAAAAATGAAAAAATCGTCTATCGAATTCTGACAGCAAATTCATTTCAGCACAAAACAGTAGTATCCTGACACTAGATTGCGTACCCGCTCCATACAATTAAAGGTATTATGTAAAGTTAAGATTGAGCTCGGGCACACTGGCGTTATGAATGTCATCGAGATTTACTTATGAATATCGCCACTTGATCGAGAGTAGGTAACTCGCGCAGCGCTTAATTTGGGAGGCAAAGTGCCATTAAAAACTTCTTGGTGGTCGAAGCATGGAGTTCATTATTCCAAACTTTCGCCATTTAAGTCAGTTAACTTATAACTTACTGTTCACTAATGATTTAATGTTAACTGTTAACTTATTTCAGGTAATGAGTTGTTCGCAACTTGAGGTTGCAATGGATAAACCGCATAGTCGACAGCGTACATTCCTGGCACACGTTTAGCGGCCATACTTTCAAAACTCGCTAACTGAACGTAAGTACTTACGCTCTACTTTCTTGTCTATGATTGGTGGATTTTGCTTGAATGGCCGTCAATGATTGGCTGATGAACTTACGATCTCTTAACTTTTTTTGAAAGTATAGATCCTTAGGGCATCTTGTAAAGTGTGTTAAAGAACTGTCGCGCAACGCAAACGCTACAAGACTATTGATTCATTGGCAATTATATAGGTGATTGTATATTATTATTTAAATTTGTTTTTTATTTATATGTGTCATGCTTTGAATCATATCGTGCTTGTTGGTATTATGTAGGTTAACACAAGCCCGTAATTTCTAAATATGAATTCGTTTTTAGAAAGGCCCCTAATATATAGTCAAAAATCAAGCAGTAGAATGGAAGAAACCAAAGTTTAGACAAGATATTTATGTTATAGACGATTTGAGAACACATGGTTTAAATTTCTACATTTTTTATTTGAAATTTGTTTATTATTAATATCAATATTTAACACTTTCATTCATCCTTACCTTTAAATCTTGAAATATTGGTTATTCGATCACTGGTATGATATTCGTGACAATTTTATTATAATATATATATTCATTGAATGGGCCCCGACAGCACTTAGCTTGATGCTACAGTGTAATGGGCCCCAGGAGCACTTGTGGTGTGCCTAAATATATTTGGTCACGTAATTTTCTTCTGATTAGCGGCCTCATTAACTCCCGAATGCTCAACTCTGGACGACAAAATCAAGGGTTTCATTACACCTTCTTACTCTTTCAAATGTGAGAAGCTGCGTAAGAATAGGTTTACGGGTGTCCATATTGAACATTAGTAATAATTACATATCACGCAATAATAATTACGTTTGGGACGCAGATAGCTTATTGCTGATGCTACAAGCGCATTACTTAATTTAAATAAAACCTGTCTTCATATGTGTTAATAACTATGGGGGGGGGGAACGTCTCATTAAAATTAAAAATATTTGACTTTTTAAAATTTGACAGGTGCTCTAACTTATTATTTGATTTAATTAAATTTACAAATGGCCAAAATTATAGGCATCGAAAAGTTAATGCTAAAAACTTAAGAATTTAATTTTCTTTGTCGTAGTATTTTCTAAGATATCCGAATTTAATTTATTATCTGTCTTAACTTGTGGCCTACATGCGACGTTAAGGTTTTTAAACTTTTATTGCTAATCCACTTTACCTCAACGTATAAGCTGCATGCATGCAACTCATTTGCTTTCTTCTTCCGACTCATTGCCGGATTTGTGATGTAATTCTCCCTAGTGACGTAATCATCTTCAGAGCAGATAATGAGGGGTGACGACAGCATTGGTGTAATGAGTGAGGTTACTGGCTGTAAATAGTAACTAATAACCGGATACTGTGTTAGGATTCATGGGCACATCGAGGAGGACGGATAATAATCGGTAATATGTAAGATAGCCACCCACCGTCTGTAATTTATGTTCACTTAATGGATGATTAGGCGATAGATTTAGAAAATTACAAATATCTTTATAAATCTTGCCCCTTTTAGTGTGAAATTCTATGTCTATAAATGACTCCGAATAATGTGAATGATGAATATATTCATTAAATAAGGCTTGCTTGAATTCTACGGGTTTGTGTGGCTGTTTTTGAGATAGTATGCAGAAACATCGCAACTTCGAGGCAAACTCATGCATGATTTTGTTTGGACATTGGACATTGGAATTGGAATTGGAACAACGATTTTGTTTGGACATTGGAATTGGAACAACAAAACTTTGTGCTAGCGCAACTGCTATTGTTCTTGGTCTGGATTTAAGAACTCAATCATTGTAATGTGCGGTACTTACGCGGCCATAAGAAACTATGAAGAGTGCATTGAGTGCATTCACTCCACGAAAAGTGCATTGATGAATTGCTGGGATGAAGTGCATTGATGAAGTGCATTGATGAAGTGCATTGATGAAGTGCATTGAAGAACATCGATGAAATGTAATGATCGGTCGAGCAACTTTACACGTGAGTTCGCAAGTTTGGTCAAAACAAGGCACGAATACAATTGAATTTTTAACTTTTAATGAAGTTCACTGAAATAATTAATGATTTTTCGGCACGTCCAACGTCTCTAATAATTTAACTCGCAGTTCCATTTCAGAGATGGGCAATAATTTATGGCTTTCATATTATATTTATTTCATGCAATTATTCAAAATGAAATTACCATACGGACTCGCACTTCCCGTTCAGAGATATGTAATAATTTATGACCTTCATATTATATTTATTCGGTGTAATTATCTAAAAGGAAATTTATGGCCTAAATACGGACTCGCAGTTTAATTCCGGAGATTTGCAATAATTTATGGTTTCCATAATATATTTATTCTGTGTAATTATCTAAAATGAAATTACCAATAGGGACTGGCAGTTTTAAGTCCGGAAATGTGTAATAGGTTATGGCTTTCATAACATGTTTATTCTATGTAATTATTTAAAATGAAATTAGCCATACTGCTATATGATCTAGGTTGCGATGAGCTCAGATCTTCCCGCGCTCCTGCTATCGTCATGTGAGATAAGGCTTATCTAACATGGCCGAGATAAGGCTTATCTAACATGACCATGAAAGCCACCAGCCACATTTCCCGGATGTGTGAACAAAGTCAAGTACAGCTGTGAATGTCCTCGAGGTGTCAATCAATCGAATGCAATAAAGGAAAGAATAACCTTAATTCGTGGATTTCTTTATGAAGACAGGTGATTATTCCTATTTTATCGAGGTCGAATTCGATGAAATCGATGTGTAGATTTATAGATCGGATGAAATTCTTCCGGTTCTTCACTGATTAAAACTAAAATAGGTGCATTGTGAACTGTACAAGGCGAATGTAAACTGCAATGACTTTTTTATAGACAACCGAATGTGAACTGCAGTGCTTTCGTTGCTTTCTGGTAACTAAAACTGTGGTGCCTTAGTTACAGACTGTGAGTAGAACTGTATATAGTGCCTAGTCACGAAGATGGGAAATTGCCCTATAAATTCCCACTAGTTAATTTCGTAACTTTCAAAACGTTGTTGAACTAGAATAAGATTTGCGTTGAGTAAGATATAGAGTTTAATCTTGAGGGAATTTAATAAATAACATTAGAGTAGTTTAGGTAGGACCCTAGCTTTTCAATTAATCGCTTTCAGTTCTTTAATTTGATTTCAACTTGCCATCCTCCTACTGTTGTTATTTAACTCCTGTCTGAATCATTTATCTACTTCCAATTCCTCGTTTACTTCTACACATTTGCCACTACCCTAACGTACGCTAGCACAATGATTAACAAGCTAATTTCAAGTGGGCTACTTTATTCATGAAAAATCGACTGCTTCTTGTCGTAAAAACAAATTTATTGAAAGTCTAAAGATTCACTAAGCGCTTTTTCATTCACTCACGCGATGCTATTTTTTCTCAGTATGAAACGCAAGGCTCAAGCGTAGGCAATAGCGCTGTGGTCACATGTCCTTTGTACACCTCTTCGGGATAACTAAAGCAAGACACGCACCTGTGTGCGGTCAATTCAAGAAGTGACTGACAGATGCGCGTCGATGTGTATTAAAGCTTTATGCTACCCATGATACCACGGTACACTTTGGTCCCAATTGGTTCACTTTGGTTTCAATACGGTACACTTGGTCTCAATTGGTACACTTTGATCCCAACACGGTACACTTTGGTCCCAACACGGAACACTTTGGTTCCAACACGGTACACTTTGGTCCCAACACGATACACTTTGGTCCCAACACGGTACACTTTGGTCCTAACACGGTACACTTTGGTCCCAACACGATACACTTTGGACCCAACGCGGTACACTTTGGTCCCAACACGGTACACTTGGTCCCAACGCGGTACACTTGGTCCCAACACGGTACACTTTGGTCCCAACACGGTACACTTGGTCCCAACACGGTACACTTTGGTCCCAATCGATAAACCCTGGTCCCAACACGGTACACTCTTGTCCCAATTGTTAGTTGCACTCGGGTTACTAATGCAGTCCCGGCTCCAAGAACTCCAGTTTCAATCACTGAAGCCTGAGTCCCCTATAAAATTTTTTCAACTTTTATTACTCTGAACTCGCTTAACCACATTGATTGAGAATTTTTGGAATTACTGTTAACTATAGACATTCGTTCATATTAGTCTTTAATACATCAAAGTTAGAAGTTAGTTTTCAAACTGAATATAATACAAATCATAATACAAGAGTGTCAGATTTAATTAAGCTATCTTCATCTGTTTCTGATTGTCATCCAACCCGGATACTTTTTACCGATTTCGATCATAATTTGCACAATTGTGGGTTTCAAGCCCATGCTACCAACTCAATGCTACCATCTCGGTGATCTTAACCACCTAGAGCATATCAAAAATATAATCTAGTTCTGTTATCAACCTATAAAGTGAAGAATCTATATTATTTCAAATATATGAATCCCATAAAAAGATGAATTAACGTCAAAGAAACTCAAGTTAGATTCTTGAGAGTGTGAAAAGAAACAATGCCCGTGTAGGTATGATTCGCATTTGAGCCAAATTCAGTAGAATGTTGCTCCGCGTCAGAAATAAGATAACGCGTGTGGGGAGCGTCAACAAGATCTCCCCTTAATTTGGGAGTCGAACCGACCAGACCCAGTCAATTATGAGGCTGAATATTGTATTCTTCGGAGTTGACCTTTTGAAACACTCAATAATTTCGCCCCTCGTCTTAAGATAGAATAAGGAATCTTATTTTTAGCGCATTTTCTCATTTATGGAAAAAAGGCCCGCTTGTTCTCGTCATGTCCATCCGCCTGTCGGTCAGTCTGTCCGTCTGTCTGTCCGTGACTTCACGTTTTCGTCGACGAGAAAATGCGCTCTCTGTCACTCACTGCAGTGAGTACTGAGTTGTATTTATCTACCATTTCCCTATCCTGCATTATCATGACACTGTCAAACTAACTGAACTTCTGTATTAAACGCCGGGAGAACGCTGGATCAGCAGCCACGTTCTTCTAAAGAATAAAAAATTCGTTTGTAGAATTCAATCGGAATATTTCGGTAAGAAGATACTCAGAATTTCTTCAAAGCAAGCAAGCAAGAAAAAGAAAGCAATCCAGCGTAACATGTTTAGTATAAAAAAAATGCAGCTGTTGATCCCGTAGCAGCGGGCGACGTTGTGTAGCTTTGCTCATGGTTTACTTGATAGCTTACACGTTCAACTTTAATGTTCTATTTAAAGTTTTAATGATCAGTGTTACTATTATACTGCAACACATTTTAAGATTACTGTAAAACAACTAATTCATTGCTAGTTTCGGACCTCATGCACATAGCTAATTTCTTTCCTTGTACAGAGGTTATTTTTCGCCGTCACCTGTTCGTATTATAGTGTACGTTACCTGTCTGTGCTAGCTCAGATTTCCTGTACTTAGATTTAAATTAGTTTAAACTTTTTATATTTGTGTTTATTGTTATTCACGGTTTTCATCTTTCTTCTTGATCATTTATGAATATAAATGCATCAAAAGAGTATATGATTTAAACTTCTGCACGTGAAATCATTAATTATAGTATTATACAGTATTACCGATAATTCTTTTTTAAGGAAATGTTTTCGTGATAATATGGGTTTTCCGTCTCTCTGCAGCAATCTTCGCTGGTAGTCTAACAAGCAGTTTTTATGCTAATCGAGAGCCTTTCTATTATTTTCAAAACGCAGAAGAATTCTATTAAAAAAATTGGTCCACGTTCGTCGCTAAAAGTTTATGTTAGAAGTGTTATCGGTAGGCACAATGAAGGAAATAGCAAACAAACCTCGTTACAGTTGTCAAACTAAACAGGTTGTACAACATGCCTCATATCTTCGAAACAGAATTGTGTTCGAAAACTATTTTCACGCAATTAAATAATAATCAATTTAACCGTAAACGCATAATTGTGGTTGCATGTTACGGTGACTGTTGCTTTGATCAAGATCGAACTCAATATGAGGTAATTGTGCGGCGAATGAATGCATAGTTACCTCAGTATGAGGTAATAGTGCGGCGAATGAATGCATAGTTACCTCATTGCGTACAAACGTCCTCAGGTTGCTACACTCAATAGTTTACGTATAATTTAAGTTGAAAGTTATGTTCCCGGAGAGTGACATACGGCGATAGAGGGTTAAGAGTATATTTCGTTCAGCGAAAATCAGTGGCAACTCATTCGCCAATACGCGTGCAATACTATATTTTTCATGCTTTACTATTTCTAAAGTTAGTAATAAAGTTAGTAAAGTTAGTATATAAATTATTTATAGTAGAAAATTCGTTTGTGTATTCGAAGCATGTCGCTGTAGTTATATGCTAGAGCGCATCCACTGAAACATCGTGGTGAGATTACCTGGGCCTGAAATTTTATTTTAGTGGTGTAATTATAAAGAATTACAAAAATTTGCTAAGAGTACAAATAAGAAATTATATATATTTGTTTAGATTTAATATGCATATTTTTTGTTAAAAAACAAAATTTAATTTAAATTTTGTAACAGGAGTTGAAAGGAAACTCTGCGTCATTTGGATAGGGTTTGAATTGATTTTAATGTTAACCTTATTTTAGCGTAAAAATTAGTAACGTGATGCGGGATAATGGGATAATCGGTCTCGCAAATTATCTACATTGATGGAACTGTGATGTCATCATTCCAGTTGAGTTCAGAGGGTCATATATAATGTGTTTACCTCTATTGTTATAATGTGTGTTCACAGGTTGTCTCTCTCTTCTTAATTGTGTTAGTTTGAATTCATATATCCCTTGTTTGTAGCGTACTGATAAGAAGTGATGACATTTTATCTCATCGCCTTCTACATAAAGGGGCAGTTTTTCCGTTAAGAACCCATTGTCTGAGCCCTCAGCGGTCTCCATTATCCTTCGAGTGCCGCGAAGGACCGACTTTTCTTTCACATTTTTCTCGAGGATCATTTTTCGGCAGCTTGAGTTCCACTTATAAATTTTCCTGGTCTTCTTTCAGCCTGGACACGTTACAAAAGATCATACTGAAAGTTAACACTATACTTTAGGCGTAAAAATTGCGTTCGTCTTCGTCTCTTCTTTAGAAATTTCTTATTTATGTAGTGTGTTTATCAATAATTCAGTTCGTCTTTCTATTGGTTCAGAAGTTACACTACTGTGAATCATATATATGTATATATATTTTTTTCTTATCGTCCTAAAATTTTTATTAATACAGCCAATCCTCATTATAGACAGGCCAGGCAGTGAACAAATTTTCTTAACGAATATAAATCATTAATTTTTAAATTGGTAGACGACGTAGGGAGTATAACATGCATTCAAAATTGAAACATATTGCCTAGCATATTTTTTGAAACTATTAACTATTCTTCATGTGAAGCAGCAGTTGAAATAAGTAAACTGAAATCTGTTGTTAGTTTTATTTTTGAACTTGATACTTGACGTCCGTGACAGCAAGCAAAATGTGACCGTCATTCTGATATGCCAGCACTGATAAGGTCATGACGAATAGTTGCAATGACTGTTCTATTACATCGTGCAATCATTGCAACTATTCATCAGCTATTGAAGTAACTTTATAATAGAATCTATTGCATAGTATTTCAAAAGCTATGTGTGTCACATCATCTGACCAGTTGATGATGAGAACAGTCTGCATTTTTTCTCGTCATCACTATGGCAGCAACTTAGAAATAATTTTGAAGTTTTGATGAACATTGAAACGTTTTTAAGTGAACTTAGATTTTAGTTGCTGAATTGTACTGAGTTGGTTCAGTCATATTTTTTATCCCGTTACTCTGAACAAAGTTTCCCAGTGATGAAAACTGTAGCCAGAAGATAGCAAGGCAGCTTACCTTTTGATGAGTAGCACTCCAGTGGCTTCTAGGTTGAGTTGATTTCATACGGCAGCAGATATAACTCAAATCTCGTTGAATTCAAATTCCCACGCATTAGTTTTACTTTCAGTAAAAGAAAATATGTGTAAAATCTAAGAAAATTGCGCAATTATTAATAAAACAGAATTACATTCAAATAAAATTATTCGTATTAAGGGGAAAACTTGAAATTTCGTATTCGTAGAGAACATTGGAGTGAGGCTGAGGAAAAAATTTTTCTGGCGCACTAATCCTCTCTTTTATTCATTCGCATTAACGAAGTTCTTTATTAAAAATTAAGCGCATGTATATTCTCAGGAGTCATGTTATTTCAATAGGTACTAATGTTAGCCGAGATGCTTAAAATAATTCAACTTTAAATTCAACCCTCACACTACCTCATTTACATATAATTGAGGTTAACTTTTTACACCATTGTTGTCTTTATCTTATCACCAGGAAATTATAAGAAGAGAGAATTAATATCAAATAACACGGAATTATATTCATGTTTTATATCTTATTATGTCGCTTAGAAATGAAGCAAACAGATTTTAATATCAAAGATTAAGGCGGATTAATTCTACTCTAAAAAAATCAAGGTATTATACATGCCTTAATCACCCCCATACGGGCGCCTGTATTTTAATATTTTCCTCCAGATTTACATAAAATACGGGAACATGATTATTAAACAACATCTCTCCCTACAGTTCTCATTTGTTTTGAAAATATCTTGCTAATACGAATATATTTTTACTGCTGTTGATCTATCACTGTGAATATTTTATGATTTTTTCTATCGTTTTTTTTTATTTATTTATCGAGTTCTTTGGACATGCAACAGGTTAAATTTTTCTCTTATTGAATTTAAAATTTACGTCTTATTTTATTTACGCCCTCCAATGCTTCATTGCTGCTTACCGACGCAACTTTATTTTAGTGGAATATTTGGATAAACTTTTCGTTCTTGAAACCTTGAATTTGATGGCTTAAAAATTAGAACGGGCCGATTGAAGAATGCATATAATCGCTAAAAGATTACAAATCTTGCACAAAATTTATTGTGAAATTTACACAAAATTTGTAAGGAAAATTCAGTTTCGGTAGTGATCACTAACAATCTTCCAATTTGGTGTCGATGACACAAGGATTTTAAAACGAATGCACGGTCTGACAACCAAAACGGAACTGAAGACACACGATACGTCGAAGTTCACACCTGCAACCTTTAGTTTATTTCTTATCATGTTAGCAGGAATATGTCTTATCGCGCATGCCAGTGCGGCTTAAAACTTCAAGATAACTTTAGGCTCAACGAACTTAGTTAATGTTAAAACTAAATATTGCAGCCAACTATCGTTCATATAAACGTGTGTAGCCTATTATTTCCTCAAGTTTTGATATTTTAAGGTACCTCTGAGATTTCAATTTGAAGTTTGATGTCGCATAATCAGCTGTTTAAAATTAGGCGTTAAAATCAATAATTGCAATTGCCTTCCAATTGAACGTTTTATGACTATTTAATGTAAGCGCCGTTGACGAGACTGGAACATCACTAATGTTCAGCCAGTTTTATGTATAGCTTCCAATAAATGATTCAATAATTTATACTTGTAACGTGAATAGCATATACCTTTTACAAATACTTTTCAATAATTTTTTAAAAATTTTCTGAACCAGATTATGCAGATTAATTATGAGATTATTAGGAATGAACAGTGACTGAAAATGCATTTGAAGTCATTACCATCGATTGAACATCAACAGCTGACTAACCAACGAGTTCGTGTCTCCCTTAGTTCATCAGACACGACCATACACTCCATTTTATTTCAATTTTTTACCTTTGTTGCTATTTCTCCGACTCCCGAAATATATCTCCATGTTTCGTTCATAAACGCACATCAGCCTCACCATGGCATCAGCCTCACCATGGCGGGCACAATTCTTATTATTAGTAGTACAGCTTACCATGGCTCGTTACAGGACGATAACGCCGATTTAAAGCCTCAAAAAAATGCCGCAGTATGACCGAGGAATACCTCTTATCTTTGATGATTTATGATCGATTTTACTGTGAACGGATTGATGAAATCTACGAGGCTTTATGATTGAACCGGAAGAAGGCAAGTCTGAGGCAGTGATGTCCAACTACGTTCTTCAGTTAAAATTTCTCTCCGTGGATGAGCATAATGGAAGACATAGTCAGTAACAGCCAAAAATCCACTGTCACTGCTTTAATCTGTCCCACTGCCTAAAAAATAAACATCAGTACTCCACTTTAAAGCACTACCGGTTTCTCCTCCACAGTTACCTCGACTCTCCACCCGAACACAACCTAACAGGAGCTTACCGTCTTGTCTTTGAAAGAGGAAGAAATGGAGTAAACGTAGGGGTGAAGGGCTCGATGGAATTGTACTTAGGGAAATAGGGTATTGATTGGGTTGTAATTTGTAAATTGAGAGGATTATGTGCTTAAATTTTGTAACATGAGGCCATCAAATTAACTGTGGAAGAACTGCCCTGAGATACTGTATAAGGCTAAATTGTGGTTATATGATGTGGCTGAGCTGAACCCTACTTCGACGGCAGAACCCCACTCGCAGACGGATAACTATGGATGTCGATAGCGGTAACCAATCGCTGCTGTGTTCATCAATACGGACCTGTAATGCCACGTGATCGCATAAGCAATATTAAGATGGCCAATGGAGAAATTTAGAAAAATATCGATACCTCGTCCTAGTGGCAAATAGTTTAGTCCTTGGCCTAAGTGTTTCGTAGCACATTGTAAGTCTACCGTAGCACATGGAGGTGGAGTTGACCAGCATTTTAAGGCTGCATTGTCTGTCGAGCGGCGACTTTTCCAGAGTCAGGGTCTGCATTTGCATCTTTGATTGACTGGCCACAAAACCCAACAAAAATTGCCATGCAGCGGAGCAAAACCCGGTGAGGGGAGGGATATTGAGTGAGCCAATTTTAAGGTAATGAGGCGAGTGTAGCATGGTAATGGAGGGGGTAATGAAGTGAGTGTAGCATGGTAATGGAGGGGGTAATGAGGTGAGTGTAGCATGGTAATGGAGGGGGTAATGAGGTGAGTGTAGCATGGTAATGGAGGGAGTAATGAGGCGAGTGTAGCATGGTAATGGAGGGAGTAATAAGGCGAGTGTATCATGGTAATGGAGGGAGTAATGAGGTGAGTGTAGCATGGTAATGGAGGGAGTAATGAGGCGAGTGTAGCATGGTAATGGAGGGAGTAATGAGGCGAGTGTAGCATGGTAATGGAGGGAGTAATGAGGCGAGTGTAGCATGGTAATGGAGATGTGTAATGAGGTGAGTTTAGCATGGTAATGGACAGGGTAAAAAAGCGAGTGTAGCATGGTAACCGAGGGTGTAACGAGCCGAATTCAGCAGGGTAATGGACAGGGTAATGATGCGAGTGCAGCATATTAATAGAGTGTGATGAGTAAAGCCCAACAGGATTGTGGAAGTTAATCAGTAAAGTGCAGTAGGATAATTGAAGGTTATGAGTTACAGGTATCAAGATAATTGGAGGTTTTCTTTTATAAAACTATTTCTTTTATAAACCATTTTGTAATTTATTTATTTTGATAGAATGGCCTGATTGTGAGACAACGAAATTCAGTGCACCATAAAGGTCAGACGTCGAGACGTACAGCAGTAGTATCAGATTAGCCATTAATGTAGGCCTTCGCGTAGCATATCTATTCCCAAGACTCTTACAAAAATTAAAGCTAACCATTAGCTTCTAACAGATCGAAAAAGACAAAGAACGGACCATCAACATTTTTGGTGAAAGCGGAGAGTTTATTATTAGAGACATCGATCGAGGTCCTGATTATACTATTTCCAAACTGTGAATAAAATTAAAATTTAAATAATTATTAAAATTAAGAAAAAAGTAATAATAGAATTTTTAGATTATATTAATAATTCTCCTCTATTAAAATTTTCGTTTATTTATAATTATCATAAATGATCGTTTGCTTTCAAAATATGCCTGTTCCAATGAGAACTGCAGTCTTTTTGTTCCTACTGCAGCGACATTCCTTGAACCTTTCGCAGTTGCAGGATGAAACACCTAATATTGGATAAAAAATTTAGATAAAATCATATAATTATTTTTAGCTAAAACTGTTTAGAAGTTACGATTTCTTCGCTATATGTTTTTTGCTGCATGGTGACAATTTCTAACGCTATGTTGTAACTATTTTATTTTATGCAAGTTTTGCTAATGGGATTATTGCCAATTCAACAATAGAGTTTAACTTCTGAGCTGATGATGCCATAATTTTTATAATTAAAGAATATTGTCTAGAACTGGTCATTCTCTGTTTTCGCCCCAACAAAAAAACATTTAAAACATCTTAGCAATTTAGCAATATTCTTTAGGTTATGTTACAAGGTTCACCAAACAACAAACTCTCGTCAGTATGATTTCTGCTGGTTCTGCAATCTGGGCACATGTCGTTTTAAGTCTTGATGTTATAATATAAATTATAATAAACTCTACCTGAAATTGTAATTTCATGAGGAGAATTTGATCAAATGAAAATGAAGCACAAATAATATAAATAATAAATGAGAATACAATGATCTACCCCACCCGTAGACACGTAGGCGCCAGCAGCATGAAGGCGGCCCTTCCCGGTCAGGACCAGGGCCTACACTTTCAAAAAATAGTTAAGAGATCGTAAGTTCATCAGCCAATCATTGACAGCCTTTCGAACAAAATCGACCAATCGTAGACAAGAAAATAGAGCGTAAGTACTTACGTTCACTTAGCCAGTTTTGAAAGTATGGCCCCCGGTCAGGGGTATACGTGTTCCTCCCGCTGCGCTGTAATGCGCCGGTGCCCAAGAGCAGTGAAGAACCGCTAAGCTTTGAGTGGCTTGTGTAATATTTTGCTAACTAGTTATAGTTGCGCGATAAATATTTAATCACAAGTATTTACTCAATAATCAGGATCATATACTGGAAATGTAGCATCAAAGTCAAATTTGAAAAGTTTTTGGGATGACATTAGTTTCGTAAGTGTCCACGCGATAATGAATAATAGCTTAATAAATTTCAATAATATTGTGTATTTGCTCCGTTCTATTATCCACATCACAGATTGACAGCTCGAATATCTCACTATAACTGGCAAATCAACTCGTGATGTTTCAACTGTTAATGAAACGGTTATAAATAGTTATTAATGTTAGTTAATATGTTTCAATGTAGTTGTTAATGTAGTTGTTAATGATCTTAATATGATTGTGAAAATGAACTGTTATCCTGGTCATCATTTAGCCCGCGATAATCGATAACAATAATTTGTTTTCTCGAGAGAAAGGAAGCATCAATTCCAATGCAGTTAAAAATAATTTCGTGAGACATTAAGCTGGCATCGCCTGGCAAGCGACGCGTGATCACTCACCATGACTGTCACGACTGACACTTCAAAAACCTTCTTCGCCTGGATATATATTGAGGACGTACTTGCTGGGTCTTATAATATTTTTGTGCTGCGTCAAATTTATGGGCAACTTGGCGTCTCGCTTGGTGCGGGAAAAAAGCAAAATCTGATGCCTGGATATAAGGCCTACCTGAATTTGACTTCGGCTAACATTGGATCAATCTGGTTATACCTGCGCGTTAATTTTTTTAAAATATGTGTAATAAAAATAATATATTTATGACTGACTTCAGTTTTGTCAAGGGTATTCGATGAAATTATTCGAACTGTATTGGGTTACATACTCTATCAATAAATGAGGAATGACATTACTCTAAAAACTTGGTATTAAAACTTGAATATTAGTCGGAAAAATTATTATCCTGAAATTTGCAACATATGGATAGGGATAACTTTCAATGAACTTTAAAAATATTACTTCAATAACATGAAAGCGTTACAACGTGAGCATTAACCTGAATAGCTCGAAATATCCACTATACGGATTGGTGCGCAATGAGGAAATTGCTAAAAAAATAAACTAAACAACCCGTGAAATTAAATGAATTAATTCTTTATTCCGCTCAGGGCAGTTGAAGCTACGAATTAATTTCACAAGAAATGGCCCACTTGAACGTGCTGCAAAGCTTTTATCACAAGGTATTTAATTTGTGTAACGGTTTTGTCGCAGAAAATATTTATTCTCTAGAACTGGCATGTAACTCGACATTTGAAATTCGCCTAGAAGCATAAATATAGTCCTAGAATACCCACAGAATAGATACATCACCATCAAAAGCATTGCACAATAATTCATGTTATAAATGCTCCCCGACTGCACAATTCCAGAATCACGTCCAGATTTCGCTGGAGGAATGGCCTTCATCGTTTCAGTTGATTGCGTTGTCTACATTTTCGTAGCCTCTGTATAAAAGAGGGCGCTCGGGAGACCTTCTTTTTAAAGTCTGGTCCCTAATTTATTATTCGCCCGTCACAACGGCGCCAATTTTTATTGCTGTCATAAACAGATGTAGCGAGTGTGCTGCAACTGCAGTGGCTATTGCAACGTCTGCAGACTTAATTAAACCAGCTGGATCCGAGACTCCCAGCATTTATATTGGATCCCTCGTTGCTTCCTCTTAGCTATGCACATAGAATGGGCTGCATCATGTTGGTGCGCGCAATGTTTGGTGGCAATGCATGTTGTCTGAATGCATGAATGTCGAGGCCTTGAAATACGGAATGTGAAGTGAGAAAGATATTTGACAGGTAATTTTAAATTTGTTGGATTCGGGAAACAAATTACCGGGCATGCTCTATGAGAATGTTCGTGAGACGACATGGAATGTGGCGAGGACAGATTGACCAGCGGCATGGAATGTGCAATAGAAATGTTTGATGTTTGACATTATATAAACAGTCGAAATAAGTGGCAGGTAAATTTAATGCGCAATGGGAAGATTGTGTAGTGTGTATGTGGCTAGGCAGGTTTTTGGTATATATTTGCACTGGGAGAGAATATAGTACCTTAAAATTGGCCTTCTAGAGCAATTTGTTTACTCCGTCGAATTTTCGTATTCTATTTCATGTATTGAATTCTCATAATAGTCTCTTCTACTTCTTCTGCAAAGTTGCAGTTCACATGGCCAATTTCCCGATCCATTTGAAAGTTTTAGCCCTTCTACGTACATTTAAATTGGAGCATCTTCGCTGTCGCCGACTGCTGGCCATTCTTCGGCCACCTGAAAACCGCCGTTGACAGAAAATTCGTGCCGCCAACCCTAAAAAAGATTATACGCTCGAAAGTAGAAGCTCTTCGATCTGAGGATTGAGATCGGATTTCACCATGTATAGTCCAGAATACTCGCTATCAGACTTCGCTGCCATGGGATAGGGGTTTACTGCCGCGCATATATTCAGCAAATGAGGTGAATATTGCGTATAAGATAGGCTACGTGGAGCAGGTTTGCAAGTGGACCATTTTGAACCGTAATTAATTCAAATAAACAAATAAAAATTTAATTTCTCTACTTCGGGTATAGGATTTAAGCACATTATTTTACAATACTGATGATACAGCATGTTGCTTTTCCGAAATGTGATCGCTCCGTGGGCCTTGCCCGCTTCACGAAAAAAATTCCTAATTGTGCAATGGCATGATTTTGAATATCTTAGTTTATTTATATGTGCCGATATTTATACTGTATATCATATATATAAGATTAACGTCCTGATAATGGTTCCTCATAGTCTCTCCTGAAAATTACTCTAAAAGACATAAAGATGACATAAAAATGTCTCAATCGATTCACCCTTCTTAGGCATGGGGATCAGATAGCATCATTGTGAGACCAGCTTGTGTTAAGGCTGAGTACTGAGTAATGCTGTGTGTGTGCACGAATCCTTTAACAAAATTTCAAAACCTTGATTTTCTAAGAATTACATAGAGCGACAAAAGTCTTGAGTTAACTTGAGATTTTTGAAATGATTTGCCACTAGCAAACATTTTGAGGACTTATTTTGTAGTGGTGGAGGAGATAGATGAGATTTTTCGATGAAGATGGTCGTTAGGATTTTAGTGCCATAGGAACTAAATTCAAATTATAACATAAAAAAACTTCGTCTAACATTACTTCTTGTCCAAGGGTTTTTACAGTGGCTTAATTTCGGATACAGATTCCTTAAAAATTATACTAAAGTTGCCAAAATTATCCCTTCCTTTTAAAATTTAGTGTTCAAATCCTTGCTTTCGCGTCAGCCACCAACGCGAGTTCCAAACTTCTAATAGGGACGACTGCCATACAGAATTCTTCATAACTAAGCCCTTATCTTAACAAATCAATTAAAATATAGGCCGCTCTGAATAGGCCACCGTCGAGTACAGAAAGTGGGCTTAGAATTAAATTCCATCAAGCCTATCCAATGGACCTCAACCGACTGAGATCACAGGGACGCTCAGGAAATAAATCCTGCACAGCCGAAGTTCTCATCGAAGTCAATTCAAGGAATGAGCGAAGTAATTACCGCTAGCGGCAAACCCTTGGGGATTGCGATAGAAGTTGGCGCGATTCAACGCTCTCTCGAGTGCTATCAAGTCCCAAGTTTTTATGTTAAAGTTCACTGAAGTTGTTGATTTATGAAGAAGTTAAGTGGGAACTTGAGCCGCCGTTTGCTCATGCGCGTGCCTTGCTCAACAAAACTTTCCACCAAGTTGCTTGCTGCAATAATTACGTCAGGCTCAGCATAGGCTCAAGTTATGGCTCTCATATTGGTGCTGCAGGCCATTATGAGTTATAATTAAATACACTTACCTTAAATACTTTATCTTACTTTCTTAGTCCGAGGAGTGACTTGGTCGTTCAAGTACAACTTTTATTAGTTCAGAGTATCCAAGAAAAGAGACTCCTAAGACTATTTATCTTGTTATTTAATTAAAACTTGAGTTGAGAATGTTTAGCATCAAGCTTTCACTCTTAATTGTAAAAAACCTCGTTGGACAAATATTTTCGCTCATTGGTTTTGTTATAGTAAATTTCCCATAGGAAGAATCCCACATTATTATCAATTATCATTGGAAAATCGAATCTATGAAAAAAATAGCAACTCCATTGAGTCATGAACGAAGTGTATTCAATTAGTTGTTGCTCGAATGTAACTTAGTTTAAATCAACTATATCTAACAAACATTTTATCTTGCATTCATTATAAATTCGGAATTCAACTCCCATTATAAACAAAAATGCAAGGTCACAAATTTTCAAGAATTGAAGGCTGAAAGATAGTACGTTTGTTTTGGGATCAGTGATTTTAAGGAATTTTCCCCCTCAATGTGTAATGATTAATTTATATGATTATTTTTTATTAATAAATTTCAAGCGTATGCCTGCGAAAAACCAATAAATTTTATCGGCAGCTCAATTATGGGGAAATTTAATATATGTCCCCCAAAGGGTTCTTCAACATCTAAAGAGTGCACAAAACGTTGCTTTTAATATTTCTTTTGACAAGGAGCTGAAAAAAAAACAGTTCGTTCCAGTTATGTCTCGCGAAAAGTGGTGAGTCCGGACCAGGAGTAGCGAGAATGTGTTGGACGCAATCATACCCTCTGCGGTCTAGGTCTGGACGAGCACGTCGCTCCGACGCATAACTTTTCTTTCAAACTTTGCCGAAGTAAAACTGACAAAAAATCGAGTCCCACGAGACGAGGAGGCTGCCAAGCGCGATATGCGGGCAAAGTTTTTAACAGTGAGAGCCGCAATTTGCTTAAGACTTAACCACGCTACAAACTCGATTTTCTGTACGGACTGGACATTTAGTTACCGAGTATTTTGGTATCCATTAGTATCCATGATAGTGCACGTTTCGAACACTATTATCACATTAGGATGTTATGCGATATATTGGATTTTCATCGAGCACTTCAAGGCGAAGGTCTGCAAACCAGCGGCACACTGAACGAACTATCATTTTTTAAATTTAGATTTTAAATCAGTTTCTTTCCATTTTATTAATCGTTGATCGTTTTTTAATCGCCCCGGCCCAAGATTAAAGTCTTGGAGAAGATTTTTGAATTCATATGAAGCGCTTGTGTGTGAACTCGATGCCATTCGAGTATAGCTCAAGCTCAAGGTAGAAAACATTAGGAACAGATTAAACTTTGCCTTTCAAAATGAACACAGAACAAATAAAAGACCAGATAGTATTTAAACACAATAGCCCTTGAAATAGAACTATTCTGACGAGTCATGGCAGTATATTTGTGCAAATAATCATTTTTGAAAATTAAAATGTACGTTAGTACACAAATTAGCATAGATAATCCAGAAATTGCAATCAAAATATCACAATAAGAAGTGGAATCGAGGTAATTTAATGTTAACGAATCCTACAGTTCGGATTCTGGTTTCCAGTTCCAGATGCAAAGCTCTCACAACTGCTCAGGAGCCATACCTTCAAAACTCGCTAAGTGAACGTAAGTACCTACGCTCTATTTTCTTGTCAATGATTGGTGGATTTGCTTGAAAGGCCGTCAATGATTGGCTGATGAACTTACGATCTCTTAACTTTTTTGAAAGTTTAGGCCCTGGAGCGTATCGCCGCTCTGACAAAAAGTGTACAAGATGCAAAGCCACAAGCACCAATACTACTACAAATATAACTATAACAACGGTTAACAAAAGGACTTTATTTACGAACAGGAATGCAACTGACGAAACTAATGTCGTGACGAGGACATAGAAATACCAATATTGTACGAAAAAGTCCCCCGAATTTCATTCCAAAGAAATAAATTAAAACGCTGTACCAGTCCGCAGAAGGGGGCTGTGGCACCAGTTCATTCACATGCACGAAATAAATATTAATAGTTCCTGCTGTATTTATATAATATGTAATATTTCACAATATAATGTACTTCAGTCTCATTTTTCCTCAGTATTTATTGTGCGGTTATTTCTACAGGTGTAATTTCCATTAATTTCCTCGCGTTTGACTTTGCCTTTATCGCCATACAGAACTTCGTTGGTATGTCTTTTTTGCACTCACCCACTCGATTTCTTGTTCATAAAATGTGTGATGAAGCGCCATAGACTTAGTCTCATAAGAGGGCCGACTTTAGCTTGAAGAAGCTGCTCATTTTTTCTTGAATGTTGAGCAGTAAAAAAGTCCTAATGAAGACGGAGTTTGTCTACACCCATGGAGCTTGTCTACACCCATGGAGCTTTTCTGCACCCATGGAGCTTGTCTGCACCCATGGAGCTTGTCTGCACCCATGCAACCCTCGAGATTGGACCTCACTTAGGTCCACACCCACCGCGGGGGAACTGTAAGTCGAGGGCATCAAAATTATTGACGATGCCCTGGGTGAATGATGCTCAAGTTATGTTATAAAGTTTAATTATTATTAACATGAACTAAGGAAAGACTTTTATTCGTAAGAGTTTTTAGTTAATAACTGTAAAATAAATGCAATGTGAGCAAAGTTATTAGCTCGATCGCAAGCTTGAGCCATCGAAAAACTTTCGTGTTGAAGATGTGAAGTAATTACGTACGTAAATTAGAAGAGATGAAAGTTATTGAACTGATGAACAAATAACGTTTGTCAACATGAGGTAACTGGAATCTATGGACAGCCATCGCTCGCTTTATAACGCTACTCGTAATCTCTACATGATTGATCGGATAACCGCATGACGTTAACTTGAAATTATTGAAAATGACTTGAAATACATCGGGCCTTTAAACGATAATATATTTGCAATATTAGTTCTATTTATGTTATTGCTACCGATCTAAATATCATCAATGAAATAGTATTTTACCTCAACCGTACTCATAAAATGAGATCTTTATTTCGGAATGTATTTTCTCTCTTTCATGGTTTTTGAAATTTTCATTGAGCGTGTATGTTTGGCTTTGACATTCGGTCTGCAATCACAGTAGTTGGTTGATGGAATTCGTACTTTAATCAGAAGCAGGTTCTGGCAGGACACTTATTCGTATATATTCGTTTTTACTGCATTTGTTCCTGGAATGTAACAAGCCTGCAAAACAGTAAAAAAATATTCAGAGAAAATAGGCATAGGCTAAAGAGGTTAGTGTACACGAATATAAAATTTTTCCAAATGACTAAAAAACGTGAAAAGAGAATGAGTAGAGGAAGAAATTATTGCTGTATAGACACGACTTGTAAAAATGCCTATAATATTGAAAAATTGACAAAAAGAAGGCTGAAAATGCAATGAAAATACGTTGAAGATTCAGAGATTGTGATTATCTCACCATTGAAAGGTGAGCCGCTCATCTCAGAGTCGTTATCTCTGAAGTTGGTTCAGAGCCCTGCAGTTGGTTTAAAGCTGCTCATATTAAGACCGATGCTTTTTAACAGTTTTAATGCTCAAAGCTCATCACTAAAATGCTCTTTGCTTACCATAACATCTCCGAGTGCTGGTAGGAAATAAATCGTTAATAATGAAGCGTACTTATAATTTTGGGCGATCAGCCACTTAATAAAGCGCATTTCAAATTAATATTAAATTTTTAGTGGTCAATCATATATATTTATTTGTTTTAAAGCCAATTAAACCATGATGGTTGAAAATGGAATACATGCACTTAAAATACTTTTACACTGTTCCAGAGGATGACTAAGGTCTTTTTCAACATCGTTTCATGTTTTATTGTTTATTATTACCTATTTTATTTCTTGCCGAACATGTAACAAATTTTTAATTAATATAGAAAAGCTGTTCCGATCCTTGCATGGAATGCAATATGGCGACGGGGCTTTAGGCTCTTTACGTTGAATCCATCTTGCGGACTATGGAGCACCTTATCTTACATAACATGAACTACAACGTACATGATATAGTACAAGCAATGAAAAACACTGCAAAACATTGAAAACTGGTCACTTTAAATAACTACGATTAAAGATTTAACGCTCTAACCTCCGCAGTTTCTCGCGCAAAGCCAACGGGCGCTACAGCGAGCTCAAAATGCCGTGTTTCCTGGACTTTTGCTTTAGATCTCGTTGGATATAATCGTTTCTGCCACCTGATCAAAGTCTGCCGAGACATCGTCCCAATGCAATGATATTCCTGCGAAGCAGCGACACCGTCCCAATGCAATGGTATTCCTGCGAAGCAGCGACACCGTCCCAATGCAATGATATTCCTGCGAAGCAGCCACAGAATCCACAGATCTAAAGGATCGTTTACACGAACAGGGTTCTTAAAGTATGGCGTCGTCAAAATGACGGATAAAAAATTGTTCTTCGATGATATTCTTGCCTGTACGGTGAAGAAAAAAGTGACAAAACAACTCACAGAAATGCTTTTTGCATGTGAGGGTTTTTGGGCATCCATGCTCGATGTGATGACGAATTACGCAGTCGAACTGGAAGCAAACTATCGTGGGGATTATAACATAAATTACGGACTATATACATAAAGAAGTTTTTGATTATTCGTTGTCGAATATGCCATGAAAGATACAATTTTGTGACGTAATGAAATGATTGCCTCACTTTACAGGTATGATGATAGCAGAATAGTCGTGCACGCTGCTAAACAATTAAAACTTGGGAATATTATTTGCGTCCGCGTTTTATTGTTAGATTTTCGATAATAATTTTGATTTAGTGCCCAATGACAATTGATGGTTTATATTTGTTCAAAGCTTTTGATCTTACAATAGGATGGTAAGTCTTAAAGATTTTTCCGTGATTCTATAAAATTAGCGGAAAAAACACAGTCATGTGATCATTTGACTGAAACAAGAATTGCGAGATTTGAGTGATGGTGCTCTTCAAAAATTGAAGACGACGATTAAAATACTGCGTAGAATTATTATCAGTTAAATTGAAGTTAATTGTAGTTAACTCCTTCAAAAAATTGATTATGAAGAGCTTAATGAACGGTTTTCATTCTTCACTTCATATTGAGCTCATTTTTTGAAGCTTCACTTCATATATTGAGCTAATTTTTTGCTTGAAGTTGCAATGTGTCTCTGTAATATGCTTCACAAAATCTTTGTTTGGAGCTATTTTCAAAATATCCAAAGTGGAATGCTTGCAGAATAGTTTTCATGGAATAAATAATGAAATAACAATATAACCCTGAATTTAATTAAACGAAAATATAATTTTACTCACATAAAACTAGAGACAAACGATATATAATTATCAATACCTATAAGCAAGACGTAATCTATGAGTACCATTCGTGATGCTCGTAATTCTTAACAAAAGAACAATATAATGCCAATACAGCTCGCAAAATTTTACATTCAGCAGCTTTGTCGGTTCTTCAGAGTTCGAATACCAAGTATTATAAGAAATTTGGTCAAAATACGCATCGGCTAAACTTAAAAAGACGACGAATTTGTGCTTCAAAACTGCAAAGCTTCAGCTTCACCGTTCATAGTGAAGTTGCTTCAAACAAGACGTGGTACTGGACTGACGTGAGATGGTCCAGCAGATCACACGGCATTGGGGGCAGGGGCGGGTGACGTGGTGCTGGACTGACGTGAGATGGTCCAGCAGATCACACGGTGTTGGGGGCAGGGACGGGTGACGTGGTGCTGGACTGACGTGAGATAGATGGTCCAGCAGATCACACGGCATTGGGGGCAGGGGCGGTGACGTGGTGCTGGACTGACGTGAGATGGTCCAGCAGATCACACGGCATTGGGGGCAGGGACGGGTGACGTGGTGCTGGACTGACGTGACGTGAGATGGTCCAGCAGATCACACGGCATTGGGGGCAGGGGCGGGTGACGTGGAGACGGACCAGAGAGCTCAGAAGATGTACAGTTCACGCGTTTGCATGTAATAACAGCTTCATGTTGACAACAACAGTCATGCAACTTAGGTTAAGAGGAATAAACACATTTGAAAACATTCGTGTTGAATACGAACTATAACTTGAGGCTTAAAGTATGACTTCTACTAACTTTAATACCAGATTATCTAATTCAAGGATTGTCGAGTTGAGAGTAAAAATATACGTTTAAAAATTACTTTTTAAAGACAACCCTTCCAAAAAATTCGGTGTCTCCAATGTAAAGCATTTACAATGAATTTCTAATTTTAATTTCGAATATTAAATAAATGAATTTTTAAATTATTCTAATAGATAAAAGAAATTAAATTTTCAAAATTATTTTGTTCTGTCAATTGATTAATGCATTGTTTCTTACTTTACGCAAGTCTGCAAAATTTCAGATAGATTGGACAGTTAGAAGTGTGTCAAATATCGATTATAAGATTTGTAGCAGACAAAATTATTTCTTAAATTTTTTAATATCGAAATTTGTTTTTTTATTTTTAAAATTATTTATTGTGTCAATTGATTCATGCATTGTCTCCAACTTTACGCCAGTGTGTAAAATTTTAGATCGATCGGAGAGGTAGAGGTGTGTTAAAAATCTATTATAAGATTTGTAGCAGACAGACAGACAAACAACCAAACAACAAGAAGTGAAGTTAAAGAGAAGTGTTGTAAAAATGGGAAGGAACTAGACAAAATGGGGCTTCTTATCCCATTTTTACATTCTGACTAACTAACTCAGATGCCAGCTTTTTATCTAAGCCTTCCAATGCTCTTTCGACTCCTTATGGCAAATTGCATGAACATAAAATAATACCAAAAAATATTCATTATCAGCTGATAATCAATACTTGCATAAATACCTGCATACACACGCGTAGGAGACTTGCATATGAGATTACATATTACATATGAGTTATCATTAATTATTTAAGGAAGTTACGAAGGACTAATTTCAATACTGAATCTGGACCCCAGATCCGAGACTTAGAAAATGCAGTGATGTAAATGATTAGAATGGTACTAGTGTCTTCTAGAAGTGGTTTTATCTTGTTGTTCTCAATTGATTCAATTTATTTATTATTAATACCTTGCTTTATTATTTATTAAATTTACCAGTTTTTAAACATTTATTAATGGCCTTGCTTTACTTGCCTTATAAATGTGGTCTTATCTTGTTGTTCTCATATTAGCGATATTATTTTCGTTATTTTATCGAATATCATGGGTTTATATTAGACCAATATAGTGTTTTTATACCATTTTGTTGATATACTTTTAGTGGTAAGCTTCTATATTAATATTGTGATGGAAACATGTTACATTATATATATTGATGCTCCATGGGACCGCCAAAAATCGTCCGCCACACTTTTCACGACGTGGACGGCTGAAGTCAGACAAGAACTGAACGTATCCGTCGCCGGACGCCGAATCCCAAGTGTCAAAAACCCCAAAATACTTGGCGTCATTTTCGACAACATGATGACGTTTTCCGCCCACGCCAGCCACGTACGTAACCGATTGCGGTCCCGCAACAACGTACTGAAATCGCTGGCCGGAAGCACATGGGGCAAAGATAAAGAAACATTGCTGACCACGTACAAAGCCATCGGAAGCAGTGTCACCAACTATGCTGCACCTATTTGGACGCCATAATTGAGCTCGTCGAATTGGGCAACTCTACAATCAGCACAGAACACCCCGCTGCGAGTCGTCACCGGTTGTCACCTCGTGTCCGACATAGATCACCTGCATGCGGAAACGAAACTACTACCCGTCAAACAACACAACGACCTCCTGTCCCGTCAATACCTATTATCGTGCCATCAACCCCAACACCCGAATCGGAACATCGTCACACAACCGCGACCGCCAAGAAATATCAGGAAAGATGTAACATCCTACTTGTACGAAATTGGTCAATACATACATGTACTCAACGTCGATCACACACAATACAAACAATGCCTGATGAATATACACAGACGAGCAGTAGCAGACGGAATAGCCGGTTACAAGCCGAACGTGGTGCTCGGAGGCTACCCACCACCCATCGCCGCGGAGGAACATCGGTTACCGCGCGCAACCAGGACCACTTTGGCCCAGCTACGGTCGGGATGGTGCCACCTGCTCAACAGCTATATGAGCCGAATCGACACCAATGTCAACAACGTATGTCCGGATTGTGGAATCGGCCCACACGACGTACAACATTTGTTCAACTGCCCGGCCAAGCCGACACAACTTTCAACACTCGATCTTTGGACGCAGCCAATCGATGTGGCGCGCTTCATCGGCCTCGGAACGGACTAGTGGTTGACGTTGCTACAACAACAACAACAACATGCTCCATGGGTACGAGGGACGCCGTGGGCACGAGGGACGCCGTGGACACGAGGGACGCCGTGGGCACGAGGGATGCCGTGGACACGAGGGATGCCGTGGACACGAGGGACGCCGTGGGCACGAGGGACGCCGTGGGTACGAGGGACGTCGTGGGCACGAGGGACGCCGTGGGCACGAGGGACGCCGTGGGTACGAGGGACGTCGTGGGCACGAGGGACGCCGTGGGCACGAGGGACGCCGTGGGTACGAGGGACGTCGTGGGCACGAGGGACGCCGTGGGCACGAGGGACGCCGTGGGTACGAGGGACGTCGTGGGCACGAGGGACGCCGTGGGCACGAGGGACGCCGTGGGTACGAGGGACGTCGTGGGCACGAGGGACGCCGTGGGCACGAGGGACGCCGTGGGTACNACCAGCCCATGTGGACCCTCCAGCCCATGTGGACCCACCAGCCCATGTGGACCCTCCAGCCCATGTGGACCCTCCAGCCCATGTGGACCCACCAGCCCATGTGGACCCTCCAGCCCATGTGGACCCACCAGCCCATGTGGACCCTCCAGCCCCTGCGGACCCTGCAAACGACGGACCCATAATGAACAAACAAAAAAGACACAACGAACAAATATATTATTACTACTATTTATTTATACATTTATTTATTGTTGTCATCTTGTTAAAGCCATTTAGCATATATAAATCATTCGTTTTGAAGGACGGTAGGTAGTTATTTAACTCATTCAAGATCTACCAATCTACCTTCTTCCCGATCTGAGAATTGATTCTTGAACAACAGTCTCGAGGCTTTCGTAAAATAACCAACAAACAATAGGGAAATTTCTGGATAATAGGATACAAAATTTCGACATACAAATAAATAAATGTTTGAAATATATTAGCAAATAACTTTTTATAAACATACAGACATCGCACCCACCTCCGCTTCATGTTTCAAGAGAACAATAACCTGTTAATTAACATTAGCTTTCAGAATTGTGCGTACGGTCAACTACAAACTAATATCTTCGCAGCACTCAGCATGACGAAAATTTTCTACGCCACCGGGATGGAATTTTTCAGATTGAATAATTCTTGTTCCTATTATTTCGTGAGATTGTTTTGATTTATGGAAGGGATTTTGCATCAATAATAAAGCCCGGGGATAGTAAAAAGAAAAATCTGAAGGGCCAATATGATTTTTAATAATGTTAGGTTTAGAAACAAAGGTTTTCCAAGAAGAAATTTTTATTTAGCGAACGAATTCCCAGATCCAGTTGTCCAAGATTTGAAGCTTGTTGACAATCAGTCCGAAAACAAGGTCAAACAGCTTAGTCGACTTGGTACAGGTTCGTCGTAACAGAAGAATACTCATCCCAACATAACTGTAAAGTAAATTAACAAAGTCTTTAGATTCCAGCTATTAAAAGTCAATTCATATGGCTGTCAGACATTTCAATAATAGACACTCAGCAAATAATGAAGCAATTAACCACACACCTCAGAAACAGGTAAGTAGCGAAATTATAGTTAAGTTGTTGCGGTCTTGAGCCAAAAAAAGGATGCAGACCGACACCACCAGAGTAATGGTTATTCTATGGGAAGAAAGATACCATATAGTGAGAAACGCATGTAAACAAGCGAGTAACAATGATCTTGAGCAATGTTCAATTTATTCCGAAGCGCGTCCATGAAGATAGGTGCTTTCACCATCAAGTTACAATGCCAACAACTCTAGTTACAAATCCATACCCAACAATAGGCATGAAGAAAAAGAATCAAAAATGTTACAATTTAAGAACGTCGGAAATTTCCAACAATAATGATAAAATAAAAATAAAAAATACATGCAATAATAATTATAGACAACGTCAATAATAACAATACAATAACAATAAACAATAACAGCTGAGAGTATCAGTTTTAGAGAAATATAAAATTAATTTAAGAAAAAATAATTTCTAATATAATAAAACGCACTCCTGATAATAATTATGATAATGAAACAAAGAACGAGCATGTCCCGAGAATCTATAATATTTCCTAACCTGCAACGCCTAATAAATATTAACCAAAAATAAACACATGTCAATCCCTGTGCGGTCTGTGCTGGTCGCAGACTTCACTTAATATAATCATGATAATTTTCCATTTCACTACGACTCTATGATGTCTTTGAATAATACAAGCATGTATTTCTTGATGAATAATACTTGATGTTTTGATGTCTTGATGAATAATACAAGCGGAGCAATAATAAGCTGCTCCACGCGCGGACTTACTGCCAAGCTTTACACGATTAAATTGCATTATAAAGCAAGCGCACCAACACGACTAAAAATATCGCATCCGAGCTGCCGGAATAGCGGGGTTTGTTCAATTGCTGCTCTGTTCCGCCGCAATGGTCGAGGTATTAGCAGCGTTAATTACGTAATACTTAACTTAATGTTAGTTAATGTTAATGTATGACAGAAGCTAAAGCTATGATTTACAATCTATTTTGTGTAAAATATAAAGACGATGCATTAATTTCTTACTTATAAATTATATATTTCAATGTGTAACGGAGGCTTTATGTGCATTGCTGACTGGTACGAGTTGCTGCACGATAAATATAGGCAATTGTGAAACTTTTTCTGTCATGATGATTTTTTTGTTTTTTTTTAAAGGAAGGTTTGAATTTGGAGCGCTCAATATTATCAGCGCATGATTATTTTCTTTCAATAAAGTTTCATCGGTGGAAGATCCGCACTATTGGAGATGAGATTTATACTTATAAAATATTAGATAATGGTTATCATGAAGCCATGTCCGTCACCAAATATTATCAATTGTATAGAATAATTATTAGTATAAATTCTTGTTGCTAAATAAATTATGGTTGCGAATTAAACTTTAAATGATGAGATGCTATTGAAATATAAATGAACAAAAATTTGTCAATAAAAGTATTTTAGATTAATGACATGCATCACTGCTAATTGAGATCTCAAGTGACAGTTCACATTCCACAGACAAAGGGATACTTTTGCTTTAAAAATGAACTAACAGAAAAAAATTGTAAAAAAATTTTCACTCAACTTGTCTAAATTAGAAAATCCTAATATTCAGATACGTAAAATAGTTCTTTATTCGGTAAGGCTTTAGATCTCAACTTTCATCATGTTTCAATATCAAGATTCATATAAATAAGAAAGAGATGCAGAAAATTAATAAATTAAAAAAATTAATTAAATTACCCAGATAAAAAATTAATGAATGAAGATTTAGACTTGGAAAGGAGCTATATGCTGAAATAAACGCTTTGCATTCATTTAATTATTGTCTACTTATGAAATTTTTTAAAGCTTCTTGATGAATGACTTGAACGATTTTCAACAGAATAATTTCAGACTAATTTTGTGCACGTACTCAACCTCTCTTTAAATAATTTTTGAATAGAAAACAAAATTTGTAGAAACGGTCTTTATTTCAGTTTAATGACATTTATAATTTATCTTCTTTTTGAGAATAAACTATAGTCGATCTTCTTATAAAACTATAGTTGATCTTCTTATATAAGTCGAAGGACCATTTGGACGAACAAACTTTTATAAGATTCATACACGTTATGTTTTTACGTATGTCGCAATGTTTCATCATTCGTATCCTCTTATTATCACAATTATTATTTTCAACGGGAACAGGATCGCATGGACATCAATCGAGCCTTCTGCCTCATTACTCCTGCTGATTGGCAGGATTATAATCATTTACGCATCCAATCACAAATCGCAAAGTGCTCATTCCTCGGTCATTAACCTGTTCAATGGCCGGTAATGTTCAGACAAGATCAATCGGGCCAATTATAAGTCTTGATGGATTGCTATTTCTGTTGAAATGGAGTAGGAAAAGTATATTAAGCATAAGAGAACAACAAGAAGAATACTTTGGTCTAAAATTCCAATTGGGTTCCTTAAATTTTTATTTGGAACTGCTAAAATAATAAAAATTACGGTAATGGCAAAAAAATTCTGAGAGTAGAAGTCATTGACGGACTGAAGCTTTCGCGAGCCTGAAACCTTCGCCAGCCTGAAGCCTTCGCCAGCCTGAAGCCTTCGCCAGCCTGAAGCCTTCGCCAGACTGAAGCTCTAGCCAGCCTGAAGCCTTTACCAGTCTGAAGCCTTCGCCAGCCTGAAGCCTTCGCCAGCCTGAAGCCTTCGCCAGCCTCAAGCCTTCGCCAGCCTGAAGCCTTCGCCAGCCTGAAGCCTTCGCCAGCCTGAAGCCGCCAGCCTGAAGCCTGCCAGCCTCAAGCCTTCGCCAGCCTCAAGCCTTCGCCAGCTTCTTGTAATCAAACCCCGCGAGCAACGGCGTCTCCAGAAGTTTTTTTTTGTGTAAACTTCACTGTTTTTTGGAGGCAAGTTTTGAATAGATGACGAAATGCGGCTTGAAGAAATGTTAGTCTGCTAGGCAGCATGATTTAATGGAAATTGCTGGCAGTGCTGATGGTGACATAAAGGTGGCAGGGCTTAAAAAGTAGTAAATTTTTTATGTAATTTACCATAATAGGAAGTCGGATGTATAGAATCAAAAGTAGGAGCACTAGAGCTATATGTTCAAAATTCCTAGATGCAAAATCGTGCTGCAATTGTTATTTTATTAACGGAACCAACGAACAGCTCTTGAAATCTGATTTTAGAATAGTCATTAGATTTGTACAATCCTTCTCTTTGAACCATGACAAAAATATAATTAGATCATTAAACAAGATCGTATGTAGACTAAAAAATAAAAGTAATATGGGAAAGCAGGCGAGCGTTAGACCGAGCATTCATCACAACAAACTTTGCTCCTGAGAATTTGATTCCATTCTGCTCAGTTTAGCCTCTGTTTGGTCGCCTAAACCATCAGTCTTATAAAAGTTGTTTCATTGGGAAAAATGTCCCGGAAATATGTCTTCAGATACTTCACTTCAAACGATCTTGAACAAAATTAAACTTCATTTTAAAAATGAGGAAACCACATGTTCTCCTCTTCCGTTGTTCTATGGTATAATATAAGTTCAAATACCCTTATTAATACCTACAAAAAATGTTAGCAAACTACATTCTGTTATCGAACAATTATTCTTAGTTTCATTTGAGTTTCTCGTCGTACCTAATTTAATCATGTGCTTACGACAAGAAATGTAAAAACAAAATTCGGAATTTTGCGCAGCCTTTAACATGATTCCCGCCATGTTGTCGGGTGCAAAAACATGGTAGCCTCATCAATCGGAGTGAGGGAAATCGGTCAGCGGCAAACAGCAAGAAGGTTGCCGACCATCTTCTTCTCTGCAGCTGCAGGTTCTGCGATCCCTAGAGAAGAAAGGAGAGAATTTTCTGCAGTTAATTGTGCAGAGAATTTACAAAGAACGGCCCTTTAGTTCCATCTGCTGCGAGATTCGGACTAACAGCGGCCTGGATGCTTTAGTAGCTCCTGGGTGACAGTGCGAAATTTCATGCAGCACGTAGAGAGCAAGGAATGTTTCTTGGCTAATGAGTCCCACATGCAGTTGCTGCGTGGGGAATGATTTAAGGAAAAGTGGGGAGGAATGCAAGCGTCTTTCAACATTTGCAGCGAAAAGATTCTGAAGACATTACGTAGTTTGATTTATGCGTAGACGAGTAGAATACGCTAGTACTCTGAAAATGTTCAGACAACTTTAACGTGGTATCCAGATTATTTGTAAACGATCAGGTATATCTCATTATCTTTATGTTACGATAATATTCAATCATTACGAACTTACTTCTGATTTATCTTCGATGATATTGTTGCTTACACCACCATGAAACACAACTCGCACAATACTGATATCTTTTCTTTTATGCAACGTGAAAGCAATTGAAAAAAGTACGAACGGAATATTGAGAAAATTTTAAATAATCAACGACGTTCAGTGTGAGAGAGAAGTAGAGAGAACCGTAAACCGCTCTACTTATTTATTATTTGTTAACGACAGCTCAATCCATAACAAAGATTTGTTATTCTAAAAATATTCGCAGACGTACGAAAACTTTCCTAAATTTGGCAGAGGTTCTTTCGTTTGAAGACTTTGTCAGAGCACTTCCTTGAGTCCTTGAGCTAACTCGACAATCTTGATTTCTGTCGTCCACGGCCGCGTTTTCTGATATGAACTCAGCCGAGCCAAGCCTGGTCGTGGCACTCTAAGCAGGCCTAAGCAACGTTATAAAAACTGGAAATAATTAGGACTCAACATCTGCACATGATGTTCTTTACAAAAAAATTGCCGGCAGCCCACGTTGCTGTCCGATTTCTTCCATGGTTATGTTTCTTTGGAGATTTGTGCCATGGCAGTCCATTTTTAGAATGCATCTAGAGCCACAACTTAATTACTTTGCGCGTCTATTTTATGTAAAAATTTTATACAATTTTGCAGGAAGCTCGTAAATTTATTTTAAGTGTGCAATTAAGTGCGCATTTAAAGGCTCACAGCTGCGGCTGGTCGCTGTATTGGTGCGAGTAACACGAAATTTTTGTGCATGCGTTTCATTCGTTATAATTGAAACGTGTTTGAAGATTAGTTATGCAGATTATTGTTCATTTATGTTAAGTATTATGAGTTGCTTTTCAGAACTGTATGACGCGTTCACATTAATATATCATAATAAAGGCGGGGCATGATAAGACTAAACCTGTATCGAGGCAATACTGGAATTAGAATTAGGCTTTCATTTTAGACTTTTTCTGATTCCGAACTTTAATGTCATAGGAGCGGAATCATGAAGACAAATTCAATGCCTCATATAATGCAGGCTTCGCATCATTGGATGCATTAATTATCAAAATGTAGGAAATGTCTAGCGGGTGGATTTTATTGGCACATAAAATGAATAAAATAGCAAAATAGCCACCGTTACAATGGAGAACTCCTGCTCTGTAGGATATTCTTCAGTTCGTTTTAGTTTTGTCTGCCAGGCTGCCATTAAAAGAGAAGCTTCTTCTGGGGCATTCACCGCAATTTTACATCATGTAGGAGTAAGTGCCAGCACTCTAGCCACCATCTTCCCTATGCTAGCCATCATGTTCTGCTACTTTTCAATCTTTCTTCACTTCATTCATTATTAATTATTTATCATTACATATTTAAACTTTTATCAATTTGAATGATAATGAGTTTGAATGAGAAAACATCGTTATACTCGTACAGAAGTTGTTCGTAACGTCATCAATTGACAACATCCGCCCCCATGCAGCTTCAGAGGCGACATATGCACTTCCTACAATGTGAAGGCAACGTACATATATGAGTAGTTGAATAGTTTTATGTAAAATAGGAGTTGAATAGTTGAATAGTTTTATGTAAAATAGGAGTTGAGTAGTTGAATAGTTTTATGTAAAATAGGAGTTAAATAGTTGAATAGTTATATGTAAAATAGGAGTTAAATAGTTGAATAGTTTTATGTAAAATACGCGATAGCTTGGGACAGTGAACTTCTTGTTCACAATGTACTGGTGGTAACTTGGTTCAGAACACTTTTCTGTACAGACAGGCCCTTAGGCTCATGATTTAAATTTCTTAGTAGTAATTTTAGATTTTTTTAAAGTAAACCCACTAAGGTTAATTTTGCCCACAAAGGTTAACTTTGGTCCGTTGCTCCTACTTGAGGTATGGTAAAGTTAGATTAGGTGGGCTAAATGTTTCACAAACAACAATTAACATGAATTATTTAAACACAATGAATAATTATTCGATGTGCTAGCAAATGCCATCCAAGAGCAGGAAACTCAGTAAACTCACTTAATTTATGTTCGTTATCATTTAGAAGTACATCGTGAAATAACTTGATGGTCTTTATAGTTATTTGTTGCTCGTAATTTCCAATAACAGTTTGCGCCTCGATGATCATTCTATTAGCAGGACAGCGTTTCACGAAACCAAAAAATCTTGAATGATAACATTTAACAAACGTCCTTTAATTCATAAATCTTGCCTAGAGTATTAAGTCACTATGATAACATTTAAAAACGTCCTCTAAGTCATAAGTCTTGCCTATAGTATTAAGTCACTAAAAAATAAACACTGTAATTAAGCCATTGCGTGCACTTTTGGTTTGTGATCTCATCCCTCGTCGGCGGCACTCAAGCGACGAGGGTATCTGGTCCTCAGTGAGCCTCAGGAAGCGGCGGGGGGAGGTTGTGCTCGGTTCACGTCCCAGTCCCACTCAACCTTGTGACTAAAACGCAGCGCTCGTCTGGCTTCACAGATCGGTGACACTTTACGACCAAAAGATCTTTATTTTGGTGAACTTTGTACGTTACTGAGAACTTGGAACACCGACTAAGAACTTGTACTTGTGCTGCCATTCTGATATTTGCAACTAACATGTGTATAGTTTTAAATCGTTGACAACTCTCGTTGCACTTCAGCTGGATGCTGTCTCCTGGTAATACAAATACCCAACATGGATGACGGAATGCGTGAATATTTGATAATTTTTGTGCATAGAACAATTTGATTTCAGCATTTCTGTTAAATAAAAGAATGAGAAATTATTGAAGCCAACCCACATTGAACTAAAGTACAAAACTGTCGTGTGTAAAAGTCAAGCTTGTCACCCCTCTACCTTCATGCCTCTGTTGTCACACCTCCACCCTCATGCCCACGTTGTTCTTCCTTCTCTTACTCCACTCATTATTATTTACTTTTCACCATCAATACACAATTGCTCTGTGTGCGCTGTTATACCCATGCCGAGCCACTAGACCCTCTCTTGACCCTCTCTATCAGCCCCCACTTGTCACCCCTCATGTCACCCCTCATGTCACCCCTCATGTCACCCCTCGTGTCACCCCTCATGTCACCCCTCATGTCACCCCTCATGTCACCTCTCGTGTCACCCTTCGTGTCACCCCTCGTGTCACCCCTCATGTCACCCTTCGTGCCACCCCTTATGTCACCCCTCATGTCACCCCTCATGTCACCCCTCATGTCACCCCTCATGTCACCCCTCATGTCACCCCTCGTGTCATATTCTCGCCTCCCGCGTCCATACCACCACTGCTGCATGCCACTCATGTCGTCCTCTTACCCACGTTCATAACTCAGCAGTTGTACTCATACACCTACTCATATTTCATAAGCATTTCAGCACACCCACCACCCATTCACCGTATTCAGGGATACACTCAGAAAAATGAGGCTTTGTCCAAATAAAGATGCGCTTTTTGCCTTTGTGTCGTCGTCCTGATACAGTTTCCCTAATAAAATTTAGAGTCGCCCCAGCTTCTGGTAATCCAAATCAGAAGCTACCGCGTCTGTAAATTTTTACTGGGTTAAATTGTCCTGTATCAGTGCTACGTCCGTTCTCTTTTCGTGTAGCGGGTAAGAAAGTGTGTCGATATTTAGGCAACATGAACCATTCATATTTCTGAGAGTACGAATGTTTTTGCTGCCATTAGCACAGCTGCTATCAGCGATTGAGAAATGATCACGATAAATGAGTGCAATTCAGTGATTTTTTGTTTTCATTTTGTCACAGGTGTTATATAACGAGCAAGGTTACTGTTGTGGCTGTTATATACCTCGGTGCACAAGCTTTATGTGTACGAATATTGAGACTAGTGATAATTGATATCGTCCAAAAGCGTCCTTGAGAGTAATTTATATAGTTTGCACGAATCAAGAATCATATCCTATATCCACATCAACTGATTTCATCTACACTTCCAACAGTGAGCTCTCAAATGATTGACTAGGTCTGAGCACAGAGTTTATACGCATAAATTTTTACCCGCATGTCCATTTATTTTGCATACATTTACGTGCATACGTGGAATACGCATGCAATCTCGTGCATGCGTGCCATACGCATGCAATCACGTACATGCGTTTTATTATTGGCCGCAAAAATGCGCATGAAAGCATGGACCGAAAGCCAAGGGACCGATGAAGATGCAAATTTGGAGGCGCGAGCGGCGGCCGCCACGACAACTTTTCGAATGCGAGCCAAACTTGCGATGGCTAATAAGTTAAGAAGCGCCAGCACGATTGCCTCCCGCCATAGTTTTGGGAAGAATTTCATTCGAAAATAAATCCAGGCCTCCCACCACGAGACCAATGAGCGCCTGCTTCTGACATTTTTTGGGTTTGCGGAAAATCAAACAAATATTGACATTCATCTTAATTTTGAAGAAATTGTTTGAAATCTCAACGTTTGTGTTTGCCCTACGGATCAAAGGTTAAGGTATTATTTTCAATAGTCAATTCATCGCATTCGCGTTTGTCAAGAAATCATCGGTAAATGACAGCCAATGAGGAAATATTTCGTAGATTCTCTGAATGTTTCATTACAAAGCTGTTTTTTGTTCGCTCATTTCCTTTTTAACTTCGAATTTTTGGTTCACCGTCGGAATTTTTATAGTTTCCTATGCTTGTAACGTGGCTATTAATCTCTTCGTAGAATAATGATAATAATGAGGGAACAGGAACAAGATATGGTGCAAGTCATGCTGTGGTGAATTGGTAGCATCATTTAAAGACCATTATTTATTAATTCATTATAGTTCATTTTCAATTTAAGTTACGCATTCATGACTCAATTTCCGTATGTAGAATTTATTTGTACAAAATTGAGATTTGGATTGATTGCAAAAATTTAGAGCGAAGAATTTTTTTTGCGAGTTGTTGTTGTTGTTCTTGCCTTGCAAACAACAGCGTATTGTATAAATTACATAGTAATAAAAATAAATTAAAAATGTTTATGCTGTTGTAAACTTGCTGGTTGTTTAAGAAATGTCTCATTAAACTAACGTTTTAATTATTTGCAGATTCTTTCTAACACAAGGTTGCAAAAGTTGCGTGCTATAAAAGTATTCAATAACGAACAGTGAATAGCGATCGGACACAGGCTACGACCCGAATTCCAGTGTTGAGTTAGTGCAGCAAACTCGGAAAGTTTTTATTACGCACGAGATTTACGTGAACTTAAGACGCGCGTTGACTGACCGCGGCGCTTCTGGACACGGGGGGTGAGTAATGTTTCTAAGATTCTGTAGCATATAAAGTTTCCTGTATTCTTAATAACTAGCTGCTAAGAAAAAGCACGTTTTAGAAGTCGTGCTCCGTAAGCCTTCGTTCTTGTTTCAATGTTTCATGTTCATTATGTTAGTTACAGTAAATCCTGTTCCGTGCTGCCGTGTTCTTCCCACCCTTCACGCGCGTAACTTCATACATTACAGATTCAAATATTTAATATCTCTTATCTGTTGTATATTAGTCTCCAGTATTTAGTATCTCTAAGTTTAAGTCATAACCTCTTCACTACACCAAAAATTTCCATGAGTAATTCTGGGGTTGATGATTCTAAAAAGCTTACATTTTAAATTTAACTGTGGTAGTTTGAGAAAATTTAAAATTGAGGGCTTTTCTGAAATTGGAAAAACTTTTAACGTTATGAATGCTTGGAAAACGGACATTTTAAGGCGGAGGCGGCCAGATGATACAAAATTAACTGAACCTGCCAGCTTTAGGTTGATAATGATGTTAGAAAATAAGATGGAAAAAAATGTCTTCGAAACTATGCGAGTTTAAAACTGACCTTAAAACCTTAGTTACTCTCGCAGCTACCATCGTAATATCAAGTGTCTCAGCATGTTCACTTAATATGTAGCACATTCCGGCTTTTATCGAAACGTAATATTTACGAGACGCTGAAGAGATTGGTTAAATATTATAGATATATCGCGATCATTGTGTCATTATCTTCGTCAGTCCCATAGCAGACTAAGGATGAAAAGAAATATAAAATATTTTGCCGTAAAAATGTGCAATTTGCATAGTGCATTTCTAGCATAGTGAAGCATCAGAATGGGGGAGCTCTTCGCGCCGTATTGCAGTTTAAAACTGAGTATTTACATGGTTTCAATAGTATAGATAGTATATACAGTGGGGGGAAATAAATATTCGTACACTTGAAAAATCGTATTTTAATGTATGTAAGTACACAAACTTAACTGGAAAAGTGGTTTAAATTATGTATAGAGACGCATAGTATTCAAAAATACTATCAAAAGAAATTAAATCCCAACAAACATTGAGAATCTTAAGGTGGTGTGCCAAGAAGAATGGTATAAAATACCAGTCAGCATCTGCAAATCATTGGTCGAGACGTCTAGAAATAGACTGGTATCTGTTGAGCTGAATAAAGGGTATTCAACCAAGTATTAAATTAAAATAATGCGGATTTATTGTTTTGTACGAATACTTTTTTCACCCGAAGAGGTTAACATGTTGCATTAATTTTTGTTGCATTGAGATTTAATTTCTATTGATGCTATTTTTGAATACAATGCGCCTCTATACATAATATAAATCACTTCTCCTGTTCAGTTTGTGTACTTACATACATTAAAATACGATTTTTCAAGTGTACGAATATTTATTTCCCCCCACTGTATATCGTTGTACTAGAATAGATAGCACTGGCAGGGTGAGGCAATATTAAGGAGTAGCACCAGCATGGTGAAACTCGCGGTGTTAGACTTGACGCGATGCAGCACTTGAATGAAACCATATAATTAATGTTGATTTCATAACAATTTATGCTTATCTTCATGTAAGGATAAAATTTTCCTGGGAGAATGAGGGACTCATGGTGGCTAGGAATTCACACATCTTACTTCATCGTACAGGGAAAACCTGAGGTCGACCGTATCAAAAATTGAAAGACTCAGAAGTAGACGCGACCAAGCGACTAAAATAAACAAACGCGGCTCTGTACCGCTCATTTGCATTATTTAGTTGGTCTAAGAACACTTCCTGACTCAGACACTCTTTGTGTGTGTTTGGAAAGAAGAGGACATTTGATTCGGCAGCTGCATGACAGCTATCGGTAAGACACCTGCTGAAAACTTGTTCTTGTCAGAGATTGAAGTAACAAGGCTTGACTTTGTGAGCACATAGGAGTTCGTGGGTGACAATTGAGAGCGGCGCATAATCTACAGTTTGTTAATAGCCAAGCCACTCTGCCCGAGTGCCCTAGACGAGCCCTAAAAAAATAGAACACAAAACAAACAAGGATTTCAACAGGACATAATTTTTTGCGGTTATCAGGAAAACGATCTAAGTCAACAATTGGTATGGTTTAAAGTTTCAAAAATATTATGGGCTAGACTGTAGAATGATCATCCATTTTCAGGACAATTTTTGGCCAGAGATACAAGCCTCACCTCAAGCGCTTCAAGTCAGACGAAGACTCAGGGCCATGAGCCTTCTGACAGGTTTGGTTGGCCTTTTTGGCATTTTATACTAAATTAGTTCTTCGTAACTTCTGACCTCGGGATGGGGTTCAGCCATTTGAGGACCGCTCGTGGCTTTTAACCACAAGAGCGAGAGAACCTCACACGCGAGATTAAGAGATCCAGGATGGTTGGCGACTGAGGTCAGGTCAAAGCTCAGATTAATAACGTGTTGCTGCTTGCGGATTTCGTAGTTTGCTGGGGAATCTCTGAACTAATTTGAGGTGAAGAGACATATTATACTGTGATTAGACGCAGCAGGCTCCAAGCGCTGGTGTAAGAGACAGAGAGACCCTGAGAACCTAGCTACTCCCGCTCTGAAGCGGGACAGCACCCGTGGCCCTGAGTCGGTGGTTCTGGTGCTAGCAGCGGGGTACTATGAATTAGTATTATTAGTATCCTTAGTATTTATTTCGAATGTAGCAGTCCCAGGCCACGATGGATGATAGAAATCGCACGGTAGGTATGACTTTTCAGGTAGGCGTTGAGATCTTCGATCGTGAAAAGATTACCAAATAAGATCAGGAAATATTTTCGCTGATATCTTAAACTTATTTCGTTTCAGTGCAAAATCTGGAATAGATGTGTTGGGAAAATTGCTTAATTTGTACAGAGGATGAGCAAGCTTATAATTTACTTTTGATTACTCGCACGGAACTGGTGAACCTTAGCGCAGAACCGAATACATCTTAGTGATGCATATCTGGTACATCTCGCGGTGAAGCTTTTGCATGGTGCAGCAGCACCGTGCAGCAGCAGCACCGTGCAGCAGCAGCACCGTGCAGCAGTTGACATTATAAGTCTCGCCTCTTGATGCATTGGCCAGACGACAGAGAGGCAGCGCAGCTGTGGCGCTAGAGCGCACCATTGGTCATATGCCTGCCAGCCTTGACGCTTGATTGTGTGACAAGAGTGTTTGATTGTGTGCTTGTCAGTGACAAAGATCGAGTGTTTGATTGTGTGCTTGCCAGTGATAAGAGTGTTTGATTGTGTGCTTGCCAGTGACAAGAGTGTTTGATTGTGTGCTTGCCAGTGACAAGAGTGTTTGATTGTGTGCTTGCCAGTGACAAGAGTGTTTGATTG